>NW_017306957.1:77986-105099 GCF_000935625.1 Nanorana parkeri | reverse complement strand
GGCGGGGGGGGCGGCCCCTTCTTCGGGACGCAGAAGCGATCTGGCGACAGGTAAGTCGCCAGGATCGCTTCTGTTGTAAAGCCGACAGTCGGCTCTACAAGTTTAAACAGAGTCCCGGCGGCAAAAGTCACCGGGAGTCTGTTTAAAACAGCCCCGATGCAGGCGACGTACACTGTACGTCGTCAGTCACGAAGGGGTTAAATGTATTTTTAGGTAAGCATTTAAAAAGGAGAACTATGGGGTTAAGTATTTTCCCCATAGTTCTCCTTAGGTTAACGGGAGTACAACAAACTAGCGTCCTCCCGTCACCCTAGGCTCAGTATACTGCGAGCTGTAGCTCGCGGTATACTGAGACGCCGCAGCTAAAGCGAATCCCGACAATTGTGCTGGGATCCGCCCAGCTGCGTGACTGACAGCTGGCTCTGCCTATCTAGAGGCAGAGCCAGCTGTACCCGCCCCCTCCCCCGTCCGATCCACCAGTCAGCGCTGGCGGATCGGAGCGGGGAATCCAGCCCCTCCCCTGTCACGGCAGAGAGCCGTGAAAAGGATCGAGAGGTGAGCGAACGCCGGTATGTGTTCGCTCACCTCCCGATCTACTGAGCCGACCTGTGACAGTCTCATTGTCACAGGTCGGCTAGAACTATGAGGCGAGTGAAAAGCACTCACCTCATAGTTCTCCTTTAAGTACTTTAGTCCAAAAAAAAAGATTCTTCCCCAGCTATCATAGTGGGATTACTGGAACAAAACTGAATGTTGCTTTCCTGGGACCGGAAAAATTGGGGATATTTTCTACCTCAGGCTACATTCATACCTCTGGCATTTACACACATTTTATGTGCGCTTTATGCGAGTTATCATGGACTTTACAAAATATAGAAAGAGAACGTCTTACAGCAGTCTTTTCTTTCTTTCAAAGAGAGCAATGAGCCCAACAAATTGTCACATCCCCAAATAGGAGACTGAACCCTTGTGCCAACAAGGAGCATGCTGATAGAGGGAGAAAGTTAAGTGATAGAGAAATGAGCTCATCACTGTGCTGCTTTACTCTTCAGTCACAGGCTGGGGGAGGAACAAGACCTGTAAGTGTTACTTAATTTCAGAAGTTTCAAAGACAGGTGTTCAGCCATGCACAAATCTACAGTGCGTAATGGTAACAGGTTACAACGTGGGTCATAATGTGCATAACAATTGGCATGATGGTGTGAACTAGAGATGCACGGATACTGTTTTTTCGGTACCGAGAACCGATATTTTTTTTTCCAGTATTCGCCGATACCAAATACTGATACTGGAAGTCCCGTTAAGGAAGCCAGACGGCAAATGACCACTCACCCCCGCCTTCCCGATTAACAGGTAAGCCATTTCAAGGCTCCCTTATCACCAGGTGACGAGAAAGCATGGAGCTGGCTTTCTGGCCAATTAGCGTGTAATGACACGCGCCGTGTAATGATGCGTTGCCCGGCTTCCTGATTGGTTGCGAAGCTGGCCAAATCAGGAAGGTGACGAGGGAGCACGAAGCCAGCTTTCTGGCCAATTAGTGTGTAATGACACGCTGCCCGGCTTCCTGATTGGCCGAGAAGCCGGCTCCATGTTCCCTCTTCACAAGTGATAAGGGAGCATGGAGCCGGCTTCCCGGCCAATCAGGAAGCCGGGCAGCGTGTAATGACTTGCTGCCTGGTTTCCTGATACCGGAAGCTCAAGTATCGGGCTAGGCATCCGAGCATTTGGGCGAGTACTCACCCAAATACTGGGCATCGGCACCGATACTAGTATCGGTGCATCCCTAGTGTGAACATCGCTGCCTGCATTCTAAGCATCACCAATCCAACCTGTTTCTCTACTGTGATTATTTCTTCTGCGCCCCTGTAAAATTCTTGCATTGCTTGGTATAATGTGACTCCATGTATGGGAAGCACCCCATGTGACTCCATGTATGGGAAGCACCCCCATATGGAAGGAAGGGA
The DNA here is from genome assembly GCF_000935625.1 of Nanorana parkeri. NCBI lineage: Eukaryota > Metazoa > Chordata > Amphibia > Anura > Dicroglossidae > Nanorana > Nanorana parkeri. Next base: position 103,135 of record NW_017306957.1, on the reverse strand, counting down.
CCGTTCTTATGAGTGTCTGGCACAACACTGGACGAACCTCATTTCAGTCAGGATTTAGAGAAGTGTCACTGAATATTGACACCAACATTCTTTACAGCACAAAAAATGTCCAGTGCAGTATTAGTAACCAGTGAGACCGAACATACACTGGACCTTATACTGTTCTTGATGCCTATAGGAGATAGGTCAGATTCGTTCATACTGCACTAGAAAATAAAAGGAAGGAAGGAAGGATCAGACTGGTAGCTGTGATCAATGCAGATAGGATTTTCTTCACACACCTGTGCTGATGCCCACAATATTCAGGAGAAAGGCTGAGGTATGAGTCACCTCAAAAGTAAGGAAAATAATTCAACTGAATAGACTGGGAAAGTGACAAACACAAGGACAACAGACAATAAAGGAACACATGTGCATTTTCCACCACTGATATATGGCTTTACAGACAAAGACAAAAGAACAGATCTTACCAAGTCCATAAGCCTTTGCAAAAATCCACTGTAAATTCGCAGCAATTTTAGCCCTGAAGGAATCGTACATATCAAGCGGTACAACCTCCACTGTAGAGTCCACAAAGGAATCCATTTTTCTTCTGGTGCTTTCTTCAGAGGCAGAGACACCAATATCCACCATCTACAAAACAAAACAAGGAAGCCAATGAATTTGTATGCTCCAACATGAAGTTATTAGCTCACTGGATTTCTGACAGATCAACAGGTAATATTCTGTACTTGCAGCAATTTTAAGGGAAAAGATATTGGGAAATGTGAATGTGCCAACCATGGCTCCTCACATAGATAGTGAAGGAGTGAGCATAGCCGCCCTAGGACAGGATGTGTGTTATTTGTAGGATTACAGGTGAAAGGAAAAAAAATAGAGACCTTATTAAAGAAAACTAACTCAGCTATAACATCTAGGAAATGCAAAGCTGCAATGTATCATTTATTTGTTTTTGGGTTTAAATATACTAACTTCTAGAGTTGCAAACTTTTCATAATGTTGATTAGTCAAGGCTGCACAAATATGTGCTTATTACACTGACCTTACTCTCAGTACAAAGTACAAAGACTCTGGTCACCTCACTGCCTAGATTTCCTAGAGTCTAAACTAGAATATGGAACTTCACAGTAGCTGGAAGCTTTGTGGCAACATGTCTGATTGTGCACAGTGATGGCCAGATCTTACACATTCAGGTAGTCTGGACAGAATTTTTGGGGGGAACAAACACAAGCCAGATACAAACAGCAAAAACCTTAGAAAAAACTGTCTAATTGTATGCACATATATGACCACCTTAAGGTGCCCATACTCTGGTCGAATTTTGGCCGTTTTTTAAATGTACCGGACGAAATTCCCAGTGTGTGGGGCTGTCGGCTCCCTTTCAGTCGGCATTCCTCGATCAGCCGATCGAACGAGCTGATAAGTGATAAGTGATAAGTGTATGGCCAGCCTTAGTCACATTTGTTTTCTAAAAAGCTCTTCTGAAATGTTTGGATTGCAGGATGATGAACACTTACTGTTGCTTAGTCTTTAACCATCTATGCTGCCCCTTTATCATTGGCATTGACCAAGTTTGTTTCAAAAACTGCATTGTGTAGAGAATGAAAAAAAGTAGGTGCTAGGCCTGGTTACGATGGCCCCCGTGCAATAGATTTAAAGTGAATAAAAGTAGTAGTAGTAGTAGTAGTAGTAGTAGTAGTAGTAAAGGCAACACATAATGAACGCACCAAATGCTTCCAATACCTAAGCTGTTGCTCTCATATTAGTCATTCATAAAAATTGACTTTTCCTTCTGTTTAAATGCAATCACATAACTGATAACCTCCATCTCGGTCCCCTGTATAATGAGCAGTCGGCAGAGCTGTCTCTGTGGACTGATGTCACTATAAAACAGTGACATTGTCACGTCAGGCTCCTTTTCCCAAATTCATACCAGCGCACGTGCATTATAAACGTGGTCAAAGCTCAGAATATTTGAGCATGTGCAACAGACAAAAAGATCCGAGTGGCAGAGTTTGGAATTGAATAATGAAGCGCCGATAATCAGCCGAGTAGCAGTATCGGCCTAGCACAGGAAAACAATTTGCCTGGAGAGACAATTAAAAAAAAAAATAGTCATAACAGGTTTCGCCAAGACTACAAGATAATGATAAAAACTGTTCACATCTGTCACACTGATGTCTTCCTCATCTTATGTTGCCCTTGGTTCACTACCATATGACGATACTAATTGACCCATCTCTGTCTTGATCCTCTGCTAGATACGAATTGCTATCACTGCTTATGGAACTATTGAATGCATCTTAACATATTGCGACTAACCTTGAAGTCCTTACAGGACCCTAACTATACTTCTCTGCAAGTCAAGGTGGCACTGGCTTTATCATATGTGGACTTCTTTTATATATGTGTTTCTTGTTATATAAAACTGTTCAATAAACATTAAAAAAAAAGTCAGGTAGAGTAACTAACTGCAATTCTATCTTTCCAGGGTTGAATTTGGATACTTTAAGCATCTAACAGTAACACAAAGCTCAGAATAGCACAGCCAGAGCTGCTAGGCCTACACAACCATAAATTATCTTTTACAGTACTAAAAAGCAATCTGAACTGCACTGGTGATGAATTAACTCATTCATTAAACTGCACAAAAAAGGAAAATTAGAAAGCCGGAGATCAGCATGGAGTCTAAATCCTTTGTTACTGGGGTACCCGGTTCAGAGATCACATAAAACAAAAGAAGATGCAAAACACATGCCTGATGACTTCACATAAAAAGACTAGTAGATGCTTTCCAAAAATCTGCTCCCATTTTTAATACCCTAAAATTCTGATCTGTAAACCAGCCTATTGTAGCTAAAGGCTTCTAGTGTGAGGTAATGTGTGTGTTTTGGGAGCCAAGAACCGATTTTCCAGACATCAAAAAAATACAAAGGCAGCTGCTGACAGGGCCAAATCAGACAATCCCCAGCCGAGCACCGCGGCCTACAACTTGCACAGTGTATCCTCCTGCCTTCCATCCCTGCCGAGCCTACAGGCCCCACCTTAACGTGAAGTCTGATTCATCTTCGGCTTCCTGACAACACAACCCAGCTAAATCTTCCATCTTTATGCTTTCATTTTACGTTACAATTGTAGTTAGGACACACCTTATTTGAGATTTCTACACACTACATGCAAAGAATGCCACATAATCAACTGCTTAATAAAGATATTTCTTGGGGATCCCAACCTGTGTTTGTTCTATCGGGGGGGACTTACAATCAACCATAAACCAAAGTCTGTACAAGATAAAATACACAAACTTTCCATAGGTGAAAATACTAGGGTCTCTGTAAGCTCCCTGATGCCACAAAGAATCAGACTATATCAGTCTGAACAATAGAGCAATGTCACATGTTTCAATGTTTCCTAAACAATGCCTTCAGAAAGAAGTTCTACAATGGGATGGTGACTGGTGGAAGATGACCCCGTGTACTCCTACAGTACATTTTATTGTACAGTCCCCACAACAGAAGACGTAAGTGGAATTACCTGAACAATTACATATAACATGACTTAATAGTTTTATACATGACCAGCCTAACACACGCACACTGTACAAGTAAACACTACAGAATGTATGGCATACACCTGTGTATAAATGCTTTAACGTCTTTACCCCACTTCCTGCAAGAGTTCTATTTACATGTACACTCTCCCTGCTGATTAATTGACAGATGTCCCTGCCCTATACACACCCACCATTCATTCCATCTGGGATCCCATACGCCACTGACTACACTACCGTGTTTCCCCGAAAGTAAGACCTAGCACTATCTTCAGGGATTTCTGTAATATAAGACCTACCCCGAAAATAAGACCTAGTTCGGTGGTAGGTCTTATATTACAGAAATCCGCTAGGTCTTACTTTCGGGGTAGCTGCACATAAACTGTGTAAAAACCAGCCGCAGCTCCCGCCCACACGCCCGCAGCTCACGCACGCGAATTTTGGGGCTCACAAGATCTGGCAGTGCCTAGCATTCAAGTGCTTATCATAGTCTTCCACTACAGGTGACCAGTGGGCAATAATGCAGCAGCAGAAGAAGATGCTACAGGACAAATCATCCATACAACATCTATTTGTTGCAAAGAATAAGCATGCAGTTAAAATGAAAAGATATTTATTATTATATCCCATTATCAATATTATAATATCCTCCCTATCACATCCTTTTTAGTGTGCAGTACAAGTATAAACTGTTGTTGACTATGTATGATATTGCTGGACATGATAAACATCAGATGTCCTGTGACAGGTTTATTGTACCATATGATGAATCATTAGAGGATTATATATTTATGTGTATGGATACCTAAATGCCACATGCAATTAAGATGTCACCTAACTAGATAAAATGCACCAAGATTATGATGCTATACTAAGGGCCCATGAAGCCGAGTGGTGTGACCGCATGCACACTACATCTCAGGTATGCCACATTAATGTCAATAGTACTGTTCAAACTGTTTTAGCATGCTGACAAAATGCAAGATACCCTCAAAAGGACCTGTATGTAGTGAAGTATAGGATCCCTGTTAGAAGAATTAATAAATCCCCTCAATACTAATATTTAATCCACCATTACTACTACAAACCTGTCTATGGTGGTGCATGCACCCCTTAGAGATAATGTATTCCTCTAAATGATTACTTATATATAGCTCACACTGACAGCGACACCTTCAGCTATACCCTACAACTAGTATCATTACAAACCATTTTAAATAAACACACCTCTTTTCACAGGAGGGTACACATTAAAATATGACGACCAAACGAATACATGTTTACTAGGGACGCACCGATAGCGGCTTTTCGGTTTCGAGTACCGATATTTCTATTTCGGTACTCACCGATAACCAGTACTTCCGCTAGCATGGAGCCGGCTTCCCAGGCAATCAGGAAGTTGGGCGGTGAGGCAATACGGCTGCACGGCTTCCTGATTGGCCAGGAAGTCGGCTCCATGTTGTTTGGCTGGATCGATACTGATTGGCAGGGAAGCCAGCATGGAGACAGCTTCCCAGCCAATCAAGAAGCCGGGAGGTGGGTCATTACTTGTCACCCGGCTTCCTGATTGGCCGAGAAGCCAGCTCCATGTTGCATCGCAGCACTGCCGGTCAGAGGAAATCTACCTCTGACCGAAAGTTCCGGTATCGAGGGTAAGTATCAGAGCATTTGGGCGAGTACTTGCCCAAATACACTGTATCAGCACCGATACTAGTGTCGGTACCGATGCAACCCTAATCTCCTGGTTAAGAATTATTTTACCACTTATGCAGAACATATCTGTCCACATTGGTGATTGTCAGAAGGATAATAGGCTCATTAAAAGGACATAATCGCAGAACTGACTAAATTATTGTAAGACACGAATGTCCAGATAGGTGTGTGTAACCCACATATAGAGAACACCCCTCAATAAGTATAACAATATCCCAAAAATTGGAATCATCACCCTACATTACTAATAATACTGTATTTATTGAAAGAGACCTTATAATAGACACCTATTTACAGTGATGTGCATATAGCCTAAATAATAATGCCACCAAATCAGAGCTTTAGTATACTAGAATCAATAGCCACCCCATTCGCTCACTGACATTCCTATAAATGGCTTGGCAAGCTCCCGATGCATGCAAGTGCTGTGATCCCCCATAACTAGAAGGACTGGGTTATTCTCAGGATTCTAAAAGGAAAAAGGGCAGCAAGGTGGAAGGTCGGTAACATTAGAGTATAATTTCTATACAGCACAAGTCACCTTGCCCTAACTGGGAAGGCTACAGGTTCACTTCACACTAAATTTAGGAGTGAAATCTTAAAAATGCATTTAAGTACCTCAACTATCAACAAAAATGCATCTTGTGTATCACTCGGCTGTAGATCCTCAAATAATCTCTGAATTGGTGCTGACATTGTGCTTCCTTCTGGAGGGTGACTACTTTTGTTCCCCATGGTCCCTTTGTGTGTTGTAAAGTAGTCACCTCTCCAAGCTCGCAGGGTGTAAATCCCATCAATCATCTGTGCAGGGTGTAAGCCATCAGAATGACAGGTGTGGAGGGCAATTACAGCACTTCCCATTATTATGAACAGGAAAAGTATTGTTTGAACTAAACAACACTTGAGGCACCCCTTTGCATAACATAATAAGCTTTATGTATACATCTTAATGATTATTTTTACATATGGTGGGATATAAAAACATTATAGATGATAATACACCCAACAAGCATTATCCTAGATCAAGTACAAATGTTTACATACTATATTCTAAATTATTTCACTTCTGTTTATTGTTTGTATTACATGTTAGGACTGTTGTTCATATTGTGTTTGTTATTTTATCACCATCAGACATATCTGTTTATAGAGACACTCCACACGGATCACAATCGGGTGATTATAATGACACAAATCTACTTATAGAGGGGTATATAACCCATAGAGAGGATAATACCCCCTATCGGGATAAGTTCCCCTCCGGAGTCACAATATGTCATATAACAAATCTGTAATACATGACTATATATTTTATTCTTTATACGTTTCATGATTGGTTTTATGGTGTACATTAATAATGTTGAATGTTTCTATCATTGGAGATCTTTTGATAACGTAGTATTATTATATCATTAGTATTACATATTCCGTCAGCACAGGGACCCTCTGCTTCTCTTGCCGGGGCTTCCTGCCGCTTCTCCTCCTCGGTGCGGCGGACGCTGACAGGGAGCCGTCTGTTGCCCGGGAACTGGCTGCGCTTGCGCGGAAGGGGGAGGGCCGCTCACCGCTCAACCTGGGAACCGGCCATGGCTTGAACTGCGCTTGCCCGGTCTACTGCCGTTGACTGAGGATAGCTCACTGCGCAGGCGCAGTTAGTCGCTGTTGGCTGAGTGCAGACTTACTGCGCAGGTGCGGACGGGTTGCTAGCGAGACGGTGGAGAATGCGCCGGAGTGGACGCGCATGCTCAGTGACGCCGCTGTCTATTCTTTGAATTGGATGAATGATAAATGTGTGGCCACGCCCCTCTGGAGCTGTCACGCAGCGGTGCGCGAGGTGACAGATAGAACATGGGCTTGGCTCACTGTGTGACTAAAGAAAGAGCAGGACCGAAGAATATTCATAATCGGATCATTTGTATCACATTGTGTATAAAAGAGTACCTGTTTCCAATAAACAGCCATTTTCTTTTCCTGGGGCAGGCTGAATATTGCAAACGTTTAATAAATTCGGCATGGATCACCTAATCGGATACTACAACACAATCAGTAAGCTTAATTTAAAGGGGAACTCCAGGCATGAACTAAATAAACCCTTGCAGTGAGGTTAGCCCTGCACTGCGAGGGTTAACTGCTCGTTCTGGTCTAGTGGCTCAATTAAAGAAGATACACTCACCCAGCTCACTAATGTCACTGCTAGGCTGGTCCCCGCAGCTTCTTCTCCCCGGGCCCCGGTGGTCTAAGGACTACTGAGGTCATCATGTCTAATACAGTCCATTCACCTGCAATAGACGTGAGGATTCCGAGGTACATACCAGAGAGGTGAGCACTCACCACTGCAGGACCGAGGATCACATGAGAAAATCATCTGCATTCTGGCCCCTAGGGAAAAACGAGCAGTTAACCCCTGCAGTGTGGGGGCAGCCCCACTGAAAGGGTTAATTTGTTAATAGCTGCAGCTAGGACCGTCCCTATAATGAGGCAGTTGCCAGGAGCTGAGTGGGACGCCCTGGCTGGTGTCCACCTAAGCTACTGGCAACCAGTGACATTAGTGAACTGGGTAGGATGTCATACAGGGCTGCTGAGAACATGGCCCCCAACCCCGCCACATTGTTCACAGGTTGTACAATCACATTGTATAGCGTATGGCCAAGTGTAGTCCTGCTTAGTGGGCCACTGACCTGCAGTACGCATTTCCATATCAGGTGTTGGGCCGTGTAGTAAGCTTTAAGATGGAAAATTTTTCAATGGGGACCACCAAGGATTTCCCTCTCTTTGGAGGGATTTCTTCTCACTTCCTGTTATGGCTATGGGACAGGAAGTAAAGGGAAATCTCCCCAATGGAACACAGATGGAAAAAAGAAAAAAAATGTAGTTCCACTATAGGGAAGTGTAAGCTCCAGACTCACATCTCCATTCGTGCTGCACTACCGTGTTTCCCCGAAAATAAGACACTGTCTTATATTTTTTTGGCTAAAAAAAACACACTAGGTCTTATTTTTGGGGTAGGTCTTATTTTTATTTGTTTTTAATGTATAACAATCCAAAGGTAATGCAAATCCAAATTAAATAATACAAAATGTCAAAGTTAAGAATAGGGTGATCAGGGCAATCAGGGATGCCGTACCTTTCCAAGAGCAATTTGGTAACAGCACTTTCACTATGGATTCCTCACAGACACCACCGGCCCTGGAAAGGTCACAACTCGGTCTTATTTTCGGGGTAAGTCTTATATTTTAGCAATTCCCAAAAATGGTACTAGGTCTTAATTTTGGGGTAGGTCTTTTTTCGGGGAAACAGGGTATGTAGTGAGTCACTTCCCTGGAACAATCATGCAGCCAGAAAAGTGGTGATTCCCAACCTGCAAAATTTTTCCTGATCCCCAGCTCTTTGTCAGAGGTCGGCTTATAACTATGAGGTGAGTGGAAATCACTCATCTCATAGTTCTCCTTTAAAGCCCAACTCCAGCCAAAGCTTTTGTAGTTAGATTTGGATGGAGCGGGGAAGGGCAGAGCCCCTGTCACGATTCTCTCGGTGTCTTAAAGCCATGTGGTGTAGTCCCGGACCCTGGTTCAGTGTAGTCACCCAACTGTATTGCAGAGGAATAAAGCTGCCTGAGTCACGGCTGCTGATCGTTTTACCCATAATCCCCTGTTCCTGTAAACCTAAACAGATACTACCACCGCCCATCCTTCAGCATACAGTACTGAGCTTATATCATTCCACATCACGTAATACAACGCAGATCTCAGCTATAATCTGATAAACAGGTTCCTCATAACAGCAAGAGAGCAGACTGCTTCTTCCTCTTCTCCGGCACTCAGCCCAGGCCTGTATCTGCACAGTCACAATGCAATTCCACATATACACAGCGCACTGGCATGCAGCATGAGTCAGACAATGGGCATTATTTGTTTTTTATTTATTTCAACTTTATTGGTCTTTTGCATGGATACAATTAAACATGAAATACAGCAACAAAAGGCAAGTGTGACACAAGCACACACATACCAAATGACGCCACAAACATAAGAAGGGGGGGAAAACAAAAGGAAAAAAGACAGATGAACAGGGGGAGGGCGAAGACGAGCTCTGATTGTGGTCTCAACACAAAGTCACATTTTGAATCAGAAATATTCCAGAACATTATACAGCAGTTAGGATCAGTTCACAATGTGTAAATAAGAGCCAGAAGATGTATCTGACATCGCACAGTACAATTCTATGGAAAAGAAAGGTCATTGACCTGATAAGTATACACATAGGGGGAGGGGGTTAATCAAAACTGGAGCAGACAAAATCTGGAGCATATTTGCACGGCAACCAATCAGCTTCTCTCTCTTATTTTCAAATCTTACCCGAGCAAATTGAAGAGAGATGCTGATCGGTTGCCATGGGCAACTGCTCCAAATTCTGTCTGCTCCAGTTTTGATAAATTCCCCCCAATATCAATCCAAATTTTTGAAATCCAACCAGCATGCCCAAATCCTATAGAAGGAAGCATAATCATCACGATTAGAATACCATAGTTCTTCTAAAAGTTTAGTAGAGTCCAGTTTGAGGAACCAATCCAAGGTGGATTATTATACACGGCTATATTTCTTTCTCCATGCTGCATTATCAGAATATACTGTACGTGGTGCTGATATTGTGGCAAGTGGATTATTATATACGGCTACATTTATTTCTCCATGCTGCATTATCAGTATATATGTGGTGCTGATATTGTGGCAGGTAGATTATTATACACGGCTATTATTATTATACAGGATTTATATAGCGCCAATAGTTTGCGCAGCGCTTTACAATATAAGGAAGACATTACAATCACAATACAATTCAAGACAAGATGGTAAGGAGGGCCCTGCCCGTAGGGGCTTACAATCTAAAAGGGAGGGGCAAGTGATACACGAGGAGGTAGATTTGTGGGGATGAATTGTTTGAGAATGTGATGGCTGAGCGGTTAGGTTGAGGTGGGATAGGCTTCCCTGAAGAGATGAGTCTTAAGGGATCGCCTAATGGCAGTCAGTGTGGGAGATAGACGGACAGGTTGGGGTAGAGAGTTCCAGATGATGGTAGAGACTCTAGAGAAGTCCTGGAGGCGAGTATGGGAGGAGTTGACGAGGGAGCTAGAGAGCAGGAGGTCTTGTGAAGAGCGGTGGGGACGGTTAGGGTGATACTTTGAGACCAGGTTGGAGAATACACTAAAGGAGCGCTTAGACAGGTAAGAGGAGAACCATGAGAGAGCAGAGTCTTGTAGGCCAAGCGAGTGGAGTTTTTTTGAGGAGGAGCAGGTGGTCCAGAGTGACTCAAAAGCAGCAGAAAGGTCTAATAGCAAGAGTAAGGAATAGTGGCCATTGTGTTTAACTGTTATTAAGTAATTAGTGAGTTTTAGGAGGGCGGTTTCAGTGGAGTGTAGGGGGCGAAAGCCGGACTGTAAGGGATCGAGAAGGTTGTTATCAGCGAGGTGGCGGCTATATTTTTTTCTCCATGCTGCATTATCGGTACATATGTGGTGCAGATATTGTGGCAGGTGGATTATTATACACGGCTATATTTATTTTCCATGCTTCATTATTAGTACATATGTGGTACTGATATTGTGGCAGGTGGATTATTATACATGGCTATATTTATTTTCAATGCTGTATTATCAGCACATATGTGGTGTAGATATTGTGGCAGGTGGATTATTATACACGGCTATATTTATTTTTCCATGCTGCACTATCAGTACATACGTGGTGCAGATAATGTGGCAGGTGGATTATTATACACGGCTACATTTATTTTTCCATGCTGCATTATCAATACATACGTTGTGCTGAAATTGTGGCACATGGTTTATTTTACATGGTTGCATTTAAATTGAAATGTGCTGCATTTTCAGTACATACATGTTGCCGACATTGTAGGGAGTGAGCGAAGGCTGTAGGAACCTATATCATGCCGATTACCAGTTCTAATCTAAATTGGTTCCATTTACTTCTATTGGCATCCATCGGTCTCTTCTTGGGAGCAAAAAAAATGTCTAATGTCCTAATATACAGAATGAAAAGACACATATATTATTTATTTCATGTTTACCCATGGAATGAGTTTTTTAATGGTTCCTTGTAGCCAGTTCCCCTCACATGCTTGCCCAGAACAGATGGCAGCTTGTGTGTGTCTCTGCTCGCAGCCCCCATTCTAATAGGCTTGTGCTTTCATTGATGTGTGATGCCAGCTCTGTCTCACAGGACACCAGCGATCCTGCCCTGTCGTCATTATTCCAGCTGAGCGGAGCTGGGATACGGAGACTTCTGTGTGGCACCAGCTCACTGCACAATGCTGAGCCCCTCAGCTCCCACATCACTGACAATAATGCTTCCCTATCTCCCAGGAGAGGCCGGCAAAGCTGCTTACGGATTCCCCATAAATTAGGCAGATTGCAACAATGCACGTGCTAATGTCATCGCATGCAGCCAATTGAAAAAAATGGCTACGGATTTTCCATGCGGCTTCTGCCTGGCGAGGCTTGCAGACAGCAGTGATGTGCAGTAAGGATGGCTAGAGAACAGAGGGCCGTAATAAGACACACAAGGGCCTGAGTTTAGAGCAGCAGGGTTAAACAGAACAACGCAGAGTCCCAAAATGCAAACTGGAATTAGATCTATGGACATTTAGGGTTAAATCCAGCAAAAGTACTGTAGGGAAAAGGAATTGAATGCATGTGCTATTGAGAGGTGTCACAAAACTCTCTTTAGCTCAGGCGGCTCCCAACCTTGAACCTTCATATGAAAAGATGTTTGCCTCAAACCAATCAGCCTAATTCTCACAAATCTATTCACTCCGCGCTATTATGTCATTTGTTTTCCAACAGTAAGCCAAAAGAGTTATGTTACTTGTGCAGTTCATTATTCATCCATTTTGCTTCCCCCCCCCTACCATCCTGAAGTGATGATGTCACGCGGGGCTTCCATGATGATGATTCATTCAGTGCCGGTTGCCGTGGAGATGGGAGCCATTCTTGTACACAGACGTACGGGCCAAGGCAAAGGCTCCACGCAGCTGCACCCTCGCACAATGGCTGCCTGGCAGCTTTTTTGTGTGATTAAATTAACACCAATTGAGAGGAACGAGAGGATTTTAGCATTCAAGTTAGCTGTATTTGGAAATATCACATCTGTAACAGTAACATTTAAAAAAAAAAATAGTCTATATAAAAGGTAAAATAATAATGAAAAAAAAACAGATATATAATAATAATAATTAATTAGTATGCTAGCAACAATAAATAAAAACAGATTTATCAGATATATTTTTTAAAAAAACATGAATTTGTATACTAGTGATAATAAATTAAAACAGATATATCAGATATATTTAATAAAAACATGAATTTGGATTACTAACAGTAAAAAACGGTAACAATTCATATATTCATTTAGAATAAGTTGGATGAATTAATTGCAAGGGTCAAATTCTTTTTTTTTTATCCCTCTAGTTCTTGGGTGAGCCCCACCGACTGGAAAACTGGTCAAGGCTTGGTATCATTATTGCAAGGCACCGTGGTCTGTCTGGGTGGTCCAGCATCTGGGGAATCCTCTATAGACATCTTAGTACATACCCTGTTTCCCTGAAAATAAGACCTACCCCGAATATAAGACCTAGTACTATTTGTGAGAATTTCTAAAATATAAGACAGTGTCTTATTTTCGGGGAAACACGGTAGGTGCTTCAGAAAGTCAGGGTCTCTTTGGTAAAGCAATATTTTTAGGATAATCATTTCAAGAAAAACACATTCACGCAGCAGCAGTCCACTAACTAGAACATGTAATATGTTTTGTTCCAAGTCTGTTAGTGTCTGTATAATGTTACAGCATAAAATCCACAGTAAATGAGGCCGTGTACACATCTACTACTTGCAGAGAGGTGGCAGCAGAGCCGCCCTTACCCTATATGCTGCCTGAGGTCGTAAAACCGGGGACAGGGGTTGCGGGGCTTTGCTGATAGTCCGGGGGGAGGGGATGCCAAGGGATGGGCGGCTGTGTTAGCGCCATGCTGACAGCAGCTCTCTGTCCAGTCCCGCCCAGCTCACTGATGTCACTGGTTGCCAAGAGCTCAGCGGGACACCAACCACAGCATCCTGCTCAGCTCCCTGGCAACCAATGACATCAGGGAGCTGGGTGGGAAGCCAGACAGAGCATCACAGGTTGCTAAGATGAGGGTGACCTCCTCAGATTCCCTAATTATAGGGACAGCCCTGGGTGGCAGGCTTCAAGTATGAGAAGCAGCTGAATCATTATACATGGCTGTGAAATAAACCAGAATAGAAAGGGGATCAGAAAACACAGGCTGCAGAGTAAGTCACAGAAAAGGGACTCCCCACCCCTCCCTCTTCCCTACAGGACAGGTCACCTGGCTTTAGTCAGTTGTACACAGGCTTTCTACAAGCAGGTAGTCAGTGGTGGCCTTTCCTATTAGAAAAATCATGTGTGATTTACACCCTGTAATATTTGTTTGTAAAAAAAATGATGAACAAGATGATATAAATATCAATTTCTAAATGTCTTACATTTTAAAAAACATTGAAATACAATGAAACAGAAACTGTTACAATTTTATATAACTAGGCTGAGTCTACTAAAGCAGACCGTCCAATTCACTTCCCCTTTAGCTACATAGGCCTGTCATCCTATGGGTCAATAAATCATGAGTCAGCATTATAGAGCTAAACAATGTGGGATGCTGGGGGAGGAGGGGAGACAAGGGACCAGACATGATTGAGGATGTGAGCTGAGGAACATAAGAAAAGAACAAGTCACTGCAGACAGCTCCTGTCCTGAAATATACATTATGAAGGGTTTTTTATTCCTGAAAATGTATTTGCAATGTAATACAAGGAAAAGCAGTCTACTGTGTGTACTAACTGCTATTCACACAGCTTTATTTATATGTAAGGGGAGAGAATGGAAGATTATTCTCTTCTGCATGTATGAAGCTGTTAGCACATGATATGCTCTGCACTGCCTATGATTATCTATGTAAGGACTTGCTGTCAGTTCTCATTACAATTGAGAACAGTATTGCTCTTCAGTGCACATGGATAGTGCCCGGTACTCCTCATCTCCCTCTTCTACAGCAGAAGGATTTCCCAGTATTTCCAATTCTACAATTATGGACCCTGCACATCATGTTACTCTTGTTCTGTATGCTGGCTGTAATTCTCACTATCTCTTCTTATTCCACGTGTACAGACTTTGCACAGTAGCACTGTTTTGTTGTGTTTGCTGGGTGAAATTCCTATTATCATTACGTATGTTGGGTGCAATTCTCAGTATCTGTTCCTATTATGTATATATGGACGCTGCACAGTATCACTTCTCATGTTCTATATGTTGGATATAACTTTCAGTATCTGTTCTTATTCTGTTTGTATGGATGCTGCACAGTAGCACTTCTCTGGTCCTGTATGCTGGGTGTCATTCTCAGTATCTCTTCTTATTCGGCATTTACAGGCTTTGCACAGTAGCACTCTTTTGTTCTGTTTGCTGGATGTAATTCTCAGTGTCTGTTCCTATACGGTCTTTGTAGACGCTGCACAGCACCAATTTTCTTGTTCTGTACACTGGGTGTATTTGTTCTTATTCTGTCTGTATAGACACTGCACAGCGCCACTTCTTTTGTTCTGTATGCTGTCTGTATCTGTTCTTATTCTGCATGTATGGACACAGCATAGTATCACTTCTCTTGTTCTGTGCACTGGGTATAATTCTCAGTATAGGATTATTAAAACTCATGTTAAATGTATTTCTTATTTCTTTATGTCCCTCTGATAAGAATAATGAGAAACATAAAGACTGACATAATATGCTAATATTTGTAGTCCCTGGGTGTCTAGAGTATTTATAGTTTGCCATATATGTATTAGGGCTAGTTTACACCAGATGCAGTTGTGATGCAGTCTATTCAGTTTGACAGCTCCATCAATATTGTGTCACAATGTTTACAATGCGATTTCTGGTGCTCTGTTCACACCAGTGCAGCCAGTTCCAATGCAGTCAGAAATAATCTTGCTTGCCACATTTTAGCTGCACCTGATCGTAACGGAAAACATCAAAAAGCAGTAAAACACATACAAACGCATGCAAACACACTGGAACTGCACCTAAAAAGCCCATTTTAAGTTAAAAAAACAGCACCGGAACACAGCAAAATATTTCAAAAACGCATCACAAACATGTCAAAATGCATCACACTGCAGCTGCGCAGACGCACACAGTTCTTAAGTAGTTATGGTATGGCCTAGCCCTTAGAGATATAACCCATCATTCCTATGAAAAAGAGAAAACCCCCATGCTGCTACTGTGGCAGTGAGTTCTCTCACACATCACTGAACCGGTTATCTTTGTTGAAGATAAGAACAGGGAATTGTGCTCTTGTTCGTCAAAGGGGAAAACATCAGCAAGGTGATGTAACAGGGATGAGTATATACCTGTAGGCCTAGGCGCGTCCCTCTCACCTGGATAATCCTATGTGTCACTGTGATGGCCGTGTGACCACATTCATATCAGTCTGTCCGTGCAATCCATCACAGCTCAGGGAGGAGGAGGACAGAGATGTACTTGCAATGACAGATCTCCAACAACACCCAAAAACTCACCCTGTATAGAACTGGGAGTATATCAAGACTGTGAAAAGATTCAGCACATTCACACAGACCCCAAAACCCCTTCTGCGGCCACCAGACCCTCTTTTTATCCACAATTATTCCTCTCTTATCTCTGCTATCTCTGAATCTGTGCATTCATTTGTGTATTTCTTCCAGATTTGCGCAATTGTCCAGTGTGACACTCTTCTTCGGTGCATGAGCTTTCTGTAATAAAGACCAGTCACTGCTGCTCTTTCTCCTTGTGCAGGGTGACTGGTCTTTTCAGGGGATTGTCTTGTATTATCAATGATTTATTATATATCTACAAAATCAGGTTGATCAGACCTGAGCATTTTATGGCCCACAGGCCACATCTGGTCCTTTTGGTTGCCCCTATCCAAAGCGCGATCCGGACACCGGCCGATCACTGATCTGCGCTCAGTTATGATTGGCTGACAGTGGATGCGCTGGCCTCCAAGGCTCGTGCATCTACTGCAAGCCATAGCCCAGTGCAGGCCTGCTCCTTTTCAGTCATTGCTTGGTATGACCACTGGCATCCTGGCAACCATTGATGACAGGTGTCCACCTTCTCTGCAGTCAAATGTGTTCCCCGCCCCCAGCATTAGGCCCCATTCACACTAAGCGACACTCACCTCAAGCGAATTTCTGCGCGGCGGGATAGCGCAATGGTTCGGGCGACGTTCCAGCGACGATCGGGCTGCATTAAAAAAAAGGAAATTCGCGCGACATCACGGGTAAAAGGGTCCTGCAGGCGCAACTGCGACGGGCGACATGGAGCTGTACATTAAGACAGCTCCATTGAAAACAATTGGCCGGCGACTTCTCACGATATCGCGCGGCAAAATGCACGCTATCGCGGCGGAAATCTCAAGATTTTCCGCTCAGCGTGAATGGGACCTTACAGGAGGACTAAAGAGTAACTTCTTCCGTCCTCTCCTGCAGCCTGCACCGACTCTTAGCTCCCGCCTCTGGCCTACTAATAAAGTATAAAAAGAGGGTATGTGGGGACAATAATATAAAGTGGCACTCTAAAGAGGACAAACACCTGACCGAAATTTTAGCCCTTCTACACTTTATATTAGACTAACTTTAGACGCAGCAGATTCCTGAGACTGGACAACTTCGATTATTTGATAAGATAATTCATCTGATCTTAGCCTCTAAGTTCTGATCTCAACTTTTAAAAAGGTACCCAGCTTGAGGCCAAAAAGATTAAATGAAAAACCACTGCAAATCAGTCTTATAAGGTGTTTGCCATGATGTAACTGTGTTATGTGTGTGTAGCCCCCATCACATTTTATGAGGTGGCTACTACTCATTTAGTGATTGCCATGACTGCAGTCAGCCTGGCTGCATTATAGCGGCATTTATCTGGTTAATTCCAGGTGTCTGGCATTGCCTGTACCCCCCTGTGCAGAGTGTGACTCTGTCATATTGTGGGAGAGCCAATGAGAGGCACTGTGAGTGTATGTACAGGACAGCAGCCAATCACTGGGTTTCTCTCAACCATTGGTGCATGCTGGGATAGGGTACATATACTGGAGGGAATTGCCATGTGCTCAGACTAGTCAGGACCAGCCATGGATTAGCACAGGACTGGGTGCTGTGCAGCCACCTCCCAGGCTAGGTCTGAGGCCTGGGGCTGGGCAGAGGCTGGAGTGCGTGATTCCCTGGGGCCTCAAGTATGGTGGAGACCTGTGTTGTTGCCAGCGGAGGAGAACCAGGAAAATAGATGGCTCTGGAAGGTACCTGGAACATAGAGGACTTTAGGGGCATGGCTGGATCTCTCCTGCTGAGGATTTACGTTCATCCCTGCTCATCTGCTACTCAAATTCCTGTTCAAGGTGCTACAAATAGATCTACAATGAGGTGCTTAAAAGGTCTGGAGAGTCTGGAGTCTATGTCTGATGCGTCCTGGATGTCTAGGATCCCCATACCCTTTCTCCCCAGTGTGAAGATTTTTAATAAAAGTTATTCAGCATTGCAATACTGGAGTGGACACCAGCTTTGTGGGCACTAGAAGAGGGTGACTAAATGCTAATGGGGCAGCTGAAGACCAAATCCAAATCCCCTAGACAGACTAGTGATGACTCGGTTATTGTGGCGGCTCCAAACTTTTTCTGTAATTTGAAACAGAATGAATATTAAAAAAAACTAAATTGTACAATGCTTACCTCTAATTTTCCTTTTCTGGTGCCTATACCTGGTGGCATATACGGGTATTAGGAGCATTCTGCTGTACAGGCACAAAACAAACAAAAAAATGTATCATACTTACCTGTAATTTTCCTTTCCTACTCATAAAATATGCTGCCATGGAGAGACACCAGGAAAGAATATTCTTCCATGAACCTATGGGAAGGAAAATTAGGTGGATATCCCACTCATGCATTCAAGAGACATTGAGAAACCATTAGGACCAGGTAGCACTGAATTAAATAATGCTGGGACTTGTAGTTCATAAGGGGCAGACAGTTTCTCTTACCAGCCTGGTTATAATAAATATATAGGTCAGATCATTTTATTTTTCTTACAATATTTTGCTATGTGCCTTTGGAACAATAATTCTTAGCTGCTGATAATGTGTGTCTAGTTTGTAGTGACGGAACAGCGCATTGAACTCAGTGCACTAGATGTCCCTGACCAAATTCCAGTTTAGATCTAAAATCTGCCTGCTGCATATACAAGTGAAAAGATCTCTACCATAGAATAACTGACATTTGTTCCTTCAAATATCTCATCCCTGTGTTTGTTTTGTATTTATAGTGAACTTGTCAGAGAAGAAAAAGCTGCTGATGCTGGTTTGCTTTTAGATGTGCAGGTTCCACAGCTATTGACATGATCCAGGTTTTACTACCTGCTGAGTCATTAACCTGGAATAAGCAGGCAACCAGCGAAGTCTGAAAGGTTTGACCTTCTGTCCTACCCTACATGCTCATTCCAAATTAGTAAATCACTAGTAAGTAAGGGCAGGATCAAGATGACAGCTCTAGTATTAGCACTTCTGAAAACCAGTCAGCAACAACAGCTTTCACATTTCTTTCCTGATGGGATTCCATTATTGAAGACCTAAGCCGTGAAAGCTGTGTCCAGAAAAGGCAAACAGAGGACAAAGGACTAGTCACCAATAGCCTATAGGCTTCCTCTAGCATTTTTCCCCATTACAGACTTAATGTGCCCTGTTCTACACTGTGTCTGTGTTGAGATGGCCAACTTGGTAGAGGCAGGACAGTGCTTTATCACATCAGAGCTGTATCACTGATCTCTGGTGGATAAATATAAAAAAAAACAACAGGAGAGGTGAAGAAGCCACAGACCCACAGAAAGACTGAAGCAGAAGCAGGGAGATCCTTGCACTGCACTTACTCATGTACAGTTTCCTCTCCAGCCAGGAGAACAGTGAGCAGCACAGTAGTAACATCACCAAATCTCAAACTGAGACTCGCAGTCAAAGGCTGCAGTACTTTAGAAGATCTCACACTGAACATATACAACTATGACACAACTGTCACAGGAGTGGCTCGGCACAGGAAGAGTATTACTATTTTTCAGCAGGAATTCAAGCCGAAATGTTTTTCAGGTGCAATAACATATCTAGATGTTCCCTATAACATAGCAAATGTTCACTTTTTTAGTTCAGTTTTACAAAGACTAGGTCATTGCAGTGCAATTGATAATACAATTTTATTTTCATGTTCATTTCAGAATTTTATTCTTTCATTTTTCTAAAGCCAAACATTTTTGGATAGGACAGGAAAGGGTTAGAACCTCTGTTAGGTTTAACTGGCATCCGTGGCTCTAAAAAACATACCCCCTCCCACTCACAATTCTATCTATCTATCTATCTATCTATCTATCTATATACAGGTGAAACTCGAATAATTAGAATATTGTGCAAAGTTCATTTATTTCACTAATGCAACTTAAAAGGTGAAACTAATATATGAGATTTGTGTTTCACCATTAGGAAATACGAACTGAGAAACACCATGCAGTCATTGCTGGAGTACATGCATGTTGACAGAAATGTCTGTAAAGAGGATGAGGAGATCATCAGCACTGAGATGCAACATGCATGGATGAATAATAGGTGAAAAGTGAAAATGTAATAATTTAGGGTCTACCTCTACTTTAAAGTAGTATTAAAAGGTAATTCTCTCATATGTACAAATAAAAAAAAAAAGTAAAGGTTTAATGTAATTTTAATGTCTTTAATCTGATAGTTCTGACACTGTTCTGATTAGGTGGGTGACTTGATGTAGTGTTTTGTAATCAGGTATAGAATTGTGATGGACAAGCAGATGTGAACTGACCCTGGCACAGTAACCTTTTTGGATCTGACCCAATGAGAATTGGATATGTTACCCTCTCCTGCACTCAGCACTTTACTTCTGGTAAAAATAGCACATGACAGGGGAAGAGTGTAACCTTTGCTGAAAGCACAGTGACCAACAAGTGAGGAGGACCTGTCATTTATACACACTGTACATTGCAGAGTTGTGCTGACTGCAAGAAAAAATACAGTTTCCATTTATTGAGAGTGCACAGTTATCTTTGTAACCATTACCTAAAGTTTCTTTTAAGTGTTTACATGCTTGTTCTTACATGTGTTCATGATCTGATATTAATTCAGAAATGCTAACTCTGGGGAGGGACAGTGGTCAGCAAGCTGCTGAAGTAAAACCAATACATCATATTTTTTGTTTCCTGTGAGTGCCTGCAATTTGGCAGGCTAAAGCTGACCAGGCACTGCTTGAATATTAAAAAGTGTTTGATCATGTCAACACGCCTCCAACAAAAGTTGGTGGAGTTGGGCCACACTGTATATTTGCAGTCCCACTGTAGTTTTAATCACATCAAACATACTGAGGGGAATTTATCAAAACTGGAGCAGTCAAAATCTGGAGCAGCTGTGCATGGCAACCAATCAGCTTCTCTTTTTCATTTTCAAATCTTAACTGAGCAAACTGAAGAGAGAAGCTGATTGGTTACCCTGGGAGTAAAACGCGTTGGCCATTTCTTATGTGGTTGAAATGTAGGCAGCTCCCAATCGCTGTCATGCCATAGTCATCATCAGCTACATTAGATAACATAAATAACTGCTAAAGCTGGTAATACTGTAGTAGCTCCAAATTCTGCAAAAATCCCCAATTGCTCAAAGACTTGGAATTTCTGCGACACAGACCTTCCGTTACACTACTAATATCAGCTCGGAATTCTCCCTTCAGATCAAAGACATTACCTATTAGCTGCAGCTCACATTTCCCATTGAATATCAAATCCAAATAAAGCCATGCTCTTCGGTTAATGAGCACCACCAAACACACAGAGGTACTCACTGACTCCTTATGACCCCACATAGGTTAGTCATATAGCGCCCATCCGATGTTTTGTTTGAGAAATGGAATTGATATCTACAAATATTTACTTTATGTTTAGTATGAAAAGCATTGTTTGAGAAACGGATTATTAAAATCTAGATATTCGTCTCCCTAAGTTTCTTTGTCTTAATCGGGATTTTTATATGATTTGTAGCGTTATGTTATTTATTGACTTGATATTTCTCAGCCTTTGCTTACTGACTGTCTTTACTTCCTATTTTTATATTGTTTGCCCTGTTTGCAAATACTTAAAGAATTCAAAACAAATCTAGATATTGCTTGGAATAAGATTGGAGGTGTGAAATGGAATACTGAGATCTATTTTTAGGTGGTTCTGTTTTCATTTTTATGTTTGATGCATTTTGTATAATATGACTATAAAAATGTAATGAATATTATAGCAGTCATCCTCTCTTCTCAGCCAACATACCTCGACTCTGCTTCTGCTGAATTCTCTCTACATTTCCTGGGGACATCAATGCTAGCCTTTCTTTTTACCTGTTCATTGGGTCCTTTTCTTGAAGTCGGCTTGCCCCCATTCTGCAAGGCTTAAGTATTTGTTTTTGTCTAGGGGACTGGAGTAAAGCAGATTTACTGACTCGATCCCTGCTCACCTAGCATCCCTTCTCCCCATCTGCCCTGGCTGTGGACTGTCCCTTGGCATCCTCACGTCTAATGCAGGTCTATGAAACCTGCATTAGATGTCATGATGTCAGTCGTCCTTAGAGGGCTGGAGCCCAGGGGAGAAGAGACTGCAGAGACTGTTCTAGAAGCCCGGAGGGAGCTGGCGGGAGTGGGGATCAGATAAGTAAATCTGCTTTACTCCATTCCCTAGATAAAAATTAGTACTTTTGCAGTGCAGGGGTAGCCCTACTGTAAGGGTATTTTTTAGACATGCGCAGGGCAAAAAAAAATAGTTTTGGACGCAACAAATGAAAAACTTTCTCAACGAGCAACAAGCCTTTGAATCTGAAACCGCACAAAAAAATTGCAGAACGAGCGGCGGCTGTATTGGAGTATTTTGGAGTGTATCTCGGTAATACACCAAGATTGCGGCACTCGAATATGTGGGCACTGCCATTTTGGTGTTAAAAGATACACTCCAAAATGGCGGTGCGCATGTGCAGCTTTGGCCGCCGCTTGTTCTGCGGATAACGCCACCCAACGCCACACACACATGGCTTAGTGTGACGTTATGCACCCCACCTGCAAGATGGCGGCAGGCATGCTCAGAACGTTTTAATAACACATTTTTAAATGCCCGAATATCGTTTTAATATATTCGTGCATATAAAAAATTAGTTATTTTGGATTTGGACAAACCGCCGAATCAACTGAGTTTCGTTGATTTGCAGGTTCGTCCGAATCCGAATGCACATGTCTAGTATTTTTTTGTTTGCTGGAGATGAGCTTTCATCATACAAACAGAGCACATACCCTGCATGGAGATTGCAGGGAGCATGCAATAGCCTGACAAGGGCGGTGCGTCGTCCAGGAGGCCACACAGCATAGATTTTGGCAGGTCAGGTATAGGTGAGTATAACACCGGGGTGATGGGATTAATAAAACAAGCAATTCCAGGTCTGGATGGCAGAACTGCAGCTGCAATGAAAGTAGATGATGCATAATCGCCATCTAAAGGCCTATCTGTGGTACTGCAGCCTGGTGAACATTTTCATAATTCCACATTTTTTTGCATGTATGTTTTCTTAACATTTAAAGAGATGCAGCAAAGCTGAAAGAGTCATTTCAGCTATAAAATATATTTTTTTTTTTCTGCAGCTGATCCTCAATTGTCAGTCTGCTTTGTAGTTGATTTACCTTGAAGAATTAGAAAGCAGTTTCTGAGCCTAAAATTAATTCTCACAGTAGCCATCCCACCTCTGGTGACCTAAACGGCTCCTCTTCCTACCATATTGCCTGAAACATTATTCTGTCAGCAGCAAGCGAGAAAGACTGCTGACACTGCTTTATTACAGGTATTTATACAGCGCCTACAATTTATGCAGTGCTTTACAGTGCACTTTCATATCAGTCCCGACCCAAAAGGAGCTTACAATATAAGGTCCCTATCTCACATACACAAAGGGCCAATTTAGACAGGAGCCAATTAACCTTCCAGCATGTCTTTGGAGTGTGGGAGGAAAACGGAGCACCCAGAGGAAACCCACATAATCACAGGGAGAACATGCTAACTCCTTGTAGATAGTGTCCTGGCCGGAATACTATCTGCAAGGAGTTTGCATGTTCTCCCTATGTCAATCACCCCTTCTCTCCGCCTCCCCTCCTAATCGGTAGCCAGTGTGGACACCATTAGTTGTAAGAAGAGCATCAACTTCCCCCATGCCATAGTTTAACGAGTGTGTCCTGTCAAAACTGTGTTTTGGTTTTCTTTTTTTCTAGTTTTGTATAGGAAGGATTAGAACCCCTGTCATTTTTTATTACTATCGGGCGCTCCCTTCCCTTACCTATTTTCCCTTTGACAATGGTTCCATTAGTTTGGGATGCACATACTCTTTAAAGGAGAACTATGAGGTGAGTGCTTTTCACTCACCTCATAGTTCTAGCCGACCTGTGACAATGAGACTGTCACAGGTCGGCTCAGTAGATCGGGAGGTGAGCGAACACATGCCGGTGTTCGCTCACTTCTTGATCCTGTCACGGCTCTCTGCCGTGATAGGGGAGGGGATGGATTCCCCTCTCCCCGCTCCGCCAGCGCTGACTGGCGAAACGGATGGGGGAGGGGGCGGGGACAGCTGGCTCTGCCTCTAGATAGGCAGAGCCAGCTGTCACTTACGCAGCTGGGTGGATCTCGACATCTAAGTCGGGATCCGCTCCGGCTGCGGCGTCTCAGTATACCGCGAGATGTATCTTGCGGTATTCTGAGCTTAGGGTGACGGGAGGACGCTAGTTTGTGTCCTCCCGTTACCCTAAGGAGAACTATGGGGAAAAACACTGACCCCATAGTTCTCCTTTAAAGCTGAACTCCAGGCTGATATATAAAGATACATATAAATGCAAGCATTAGAAGTACCTGAATATGCATTGGTTTCAGCCTCTTGTAGTCTCTGTACAGGAGTGTGAGAGAAAGGAGCAGCAAAAGGAGACAATCAGTTCATGTGCTGTCAAGACGCATGATGCTAGGAAGTTAAAGCAGAGTGACAGAGAGATGAGCTCATCCATGTGCTGCTTCTCGTTTCAGTGTCCAGTCACAGGCTGGGGCTGACCTGGGCTCAGAGGATGTAGGCTGAATGATACTGGCCATCAGGACATCTAGCGGCCGGCAAACGTACTCTGGATTGAAGGTGAATATTCCAGCGAAAGGTGTTTTTTTTAATTTTAGCTGTTATTGAACTAATTATCTAATTATTGAACTTTTTATGTTTGGCTGAGATTCTGCTATAACCATCAACATATTTTGCAAAAGTTGTGCAATTAAAACCTGTTTTTACCTTAATAGTTACTTTGTAATTAGTTTTTTATTTTTAAGGCTAGCTAGTAAGTATGCTGGGAAATATTTGCCCATGCATTGCCGCGTGCACACATGCAAAAACGCGTGGTCAAAAAACGCGTGAAGCTTCTTTGCCGTGTTTGTCACGCATGGGGCAGCCCATTGAAATGATGGGCTGACAGACGGTGAAACGTGTACTAACATGACATGCGGACACAAACGCTGCAAGTGTTAAGGGCGATAAGAGAGGTTAGTGCAAAAAGGGGGGCAGCCCAACACTAATTATTTACCAGCCAGAATGCAGACAATGGCAGAGGCTGTCGAAGGAGGAGGGAAGTATTGGCCTGGGTAGACACTGGTGGTGGGGGGGTATAGCTCTTGTTAGTGAATTGAGGAGCTTGAG
>NW_017306957.1:64655-77930 GCF_000935625.1 Nanorana parkeri | reverse complement strand
TTTACCTACACATTACCATTTTCTTAAGATTTTTCTGTAATATGTCACTAATAATTGTATTGCCTTCTATTCTAATTACCAAATCTCCTTTAATTGTGTCAAATGCCCATGTATCTTTCCTCACAGTACATTTATTTTTGAAACCTAATTTTTTTTTTACGTTTTCAGACGTAAAAGACTTCAGCCTTCTCATTTATGAACCTAATCTCTGTCAGAGCAGTACCCAACACAATGCAGCATGCTGCTGACTTGGTCATTGGTCAGGAATAAACTGCATCTCATAAAATATTAACATAAATATAGCTGAGCCTGTGGCTGCTTAATACAAACATAGGGGGAAAGTGAAATGCCTCAAACTGTTATTGTACATTTGTGATAAAACGTAACTTTCTGAGCAATGTAAATAGTTTTGATATAGCATATGTATTTTTCCCTGGGAATTGCTATGGGTCCACTGAGTGTTATGCCTGCTTGTGTGCCCATACGGAGGTGGGAGCTGCAGTGACAGAATGGCAAGGATATGTTGCACAAGTTGAATTTGCCCTTCTTCCATAGTGGAATTTCTTTGCCCCCGTGTCTCCTAAGGCTAGCTTGGGGTAACCCTGTTCTCTCCGTGGTGTCGACTCTCTGCTTTGTGTGGCTTCTGTGGTCATCTGCTATAGGTGCTGGAATGCATGCTGTGTGTTCCAAACACTATCCTTCGGTTCAAGGTGCGTGTGCAGAAGTCTGTGCATGTGCAATAGCTTGAAGCTTCTAGGGTGGTCAGCAGAAAGCTAGGGGGTATCTTTGGGTGCAGGCGCTGCTGGAACACAGACAGGTGATGCTCCCGCAGCTTTTTAAATGCAACTAGTGCCAGTATTATGAGGAGCATATTGGTAATGCAGATAGCTCCCTGCCACTGAATCTAGTAGATAGGTGAGCTGAGCCACTTGGGAGCTAACAGTGAATGGCAAAGCAGGGCCAAGTATTAAGTAGTGGATCTTCCTAATTTCAAATTCCATGGACCTTCACAGAACCTGCTGATCACCAACGCATGGAGTAGTCACCTCCCAAAGACCCATCAGAATGGAGATGGTAGGATGTAACAGATGACCAGATCTACTGCATTCAGGTAATATAAAACATTTATGGTTATTTGTTTTGTTCTTTAAGTGCTTGGCCAAGGGTAGTGAGCATTGTCATTACAATCGCAGAAGGTCATGCTCTTCATCTCTGAGCTATGTGCGCGCCTCTAGATCTTCACATGGAAGGCATGCGGAAGAACACTGCTGCCTTAATGCTGCGCTGCAGGGTACAACACTGAGAATCATGCTTCAAGGAAGCTTCCAGAGAGAAAGAGGTGGATAACATAGAGGTAGCCTCTCTAATCAGACAAGTTATTGCGAGAGACTTTTATTGAGTTTTCTGCTAAAGTACACTCAGACAAACCTCCTGTAACATAGCCAGCAATCTCACAGGCGATCATTACGCCAGCCCATCCACTGAGAGAAGAAAGATCTGCTGTGGACAGTCTGTCCCGAGATGAGATTGAGGTAGAAACCAACCATTGGTAGCTTAAATTTCAGCCTCAAGCCACCTTAAGTCAAGGCTGTAAAATAGGTCTTACAGTGGTATAAAACATCGGACACTCCATCCATGTGGAGATTTTACAAGCACCTCAAGAAGATCATTGCTCTCCACTTTTTTGGCGTGAATGAAGATCTGATGTAGATGGAGTGGAGCAAGGGGGGGTTGGAATCAATTTTTACAAGCAAGTTCTACCCTCTCAAGGACTCTGAGGTGAAACACCTTTAAACTGCTTCACTAGTAAGCTTGCAAAGTCTAAACCTTTTTTTTCTGTTCCCTTGAATCACAAGCTCCTGAAAGGGCTAGCCAGGAATCACCAAGTATGATTGAAGTCTTACCATTCTGGTTCAGATGGCCGAGATGCTCCCTCATGTGCCAGCTCAGCGTGCAAAATCCATCTTCTCTGCCACAGAAGCATACATGGTTCAGGGCAACATAATCATCTGTGCTGGCTCAGCAGAAACTGACAGCCTGGCTTTTAAAAGAGGCAGGGCCAGAACACCATGGACAAACCTAGCGATTACCTTGAGGGCCCACTCTTTGAGCCTCTGGAATATTGCAGTATCAGAACTCTTACATTGAAAGCAGACTTTCTGGTCGCTATTACTTCAGCTAGAGGGTTTCAGGCAGAGCACTGGGGCTGAGCCCTTTCTTCATTTTTTTCCCATAAGAGAGTCTTCCTCATCCTGAGGTTGTACTTTCTTTTTCCAAAATACCATCCACATTCTATGTCAGTCAGAAACTAGGCCTAGCAGCTTTTACTATGCCAGAGGTCCACCAAGTTCATCCTGCTGATGGAGGCAGTTGGAGGGTTGTGTGATGCCATGGAGATACGTCAGAAAAGGAAAATTCTGATAAGTATTATTCATTATTTTTGTGTTATAGATGATGCTCACTGTGTTGTAGGTTACTCAGGAAAAAATAAAAATAAATTAATAACACTCTTTTCCTTATCTTAAAAGGTGAACCTGTCTGTCTAAATCTGCCTGAACTGCAGCAATTGCCAGTATGCTCAACATTATGAACTGATAATGTGGTCCAGATTCCTTCATCAGTATTAATAAGCAAAATAAATATGGTCTTTAAAGTGGACATTTATCCCTTTCACTAAAAATCACATCTTGATGCAGCGCTGCATGCTGATTTAAAATCATCTTACATTCATTAGTTAAACAAACTTTCTTTTCATTTACTTACAAATAGTTAATCTACTTCCTGGTCCAGTTCTGGAACAAATGATGTTCCAAATCGTTGCATCTTAGGAAGGTTACATCAGCAGAGCATCGCTAGGAAATCTCATCTGTAATCTCATGAGATCTCAGGAAAATGCATTTTCCTCTTCTGAGATGATGTGCATAGTCACATGTGCCATTAATCCAGGAAGTAAAAGAAGAGCAAGTAACCTGCCCTTAGTAAACATGGCCACTATCAGAAGACTGGGGAAGAAAAGAGAAATAAGGTATGCAAAGCCTGCAATTATCTAGAAGTATGCGTTTGTAGATTGTCATTACTAGTATCGGTCCCGATGCCGAGTATTTGGGCAAGTACTCATACTCGCCCAAATGCTTCGATGCCTAGCCCAATTCCTGAGCTTCCGGTATCAGGAAGCCGGGCAGCGAGTCATTACACGCTTCCCGGCTTCCTGATTTGCCAAGAAAGCTAGCCAATCGGGAAGCCGGATGGCAACTCACTACCCGCCCCCCGGCTTTCTGATTGGCCAGAAAGCCGGCTTCATGCTCCCTCATCACCTGGTGATGAGGGAGCATGGAGACGGTGTCCCGGTCAATCAGGAAGCCGGGCGCCGTGTAATGACTCACTGCCCAGCTTCCTGATTGATTGGTCGAGAAGTTGGCCAATCAGGAAGCCGGGCAACAAGTCATTACATGGCGTCCGGCTTCCTGATTGACCAGAAAGCAGGCTCCATGCTTCCTCATCACCTGGTGACCAGGGAGCATGGAGCCAGCTTCCCGGCCAATCAGGAAACCAGGTGCCGTGTAATGACTCGTTGCCGGGCTTCTTAAATGGCCAGCTTCTCGACCAATCAGGAAGCCAGGCACCATGTCATTACATGGCGCTTGGCTTCCTGATTGGCCAGAAAGCCGGCTCCATGCTTCCATGTCACCTGGTAATGACAAGCATATAGACGGCTTCCCTGCTAATCAGGAAGCCAGGTGGTAAGTCATTACACGCCGCCTGGCTACCTTAATGGGATTTCCGGTATTCAGTATCGGCGAGTACTGTAAAAAAAAAGTATCGGTACTCGTACTCAATACCGAAAAACGGTATTTGTGCATCTCTAGTCATTACTAAACATTTCTAATGATGTGTTTTTTGTTATTTTAAAGATATGGGTAAAGTTCCACTTTAAGAGATGTTGGCCACATTTGAGGGCCCTGAAACGCCACCATTTGCTAACCCTTATAATATATTTTAAAAAAAGAGAACGGCAGAAATAAAAATGTTATTTATCATGCATCTGTCCTGCATCATACAAAACCAGTGATATACGCAGCATTTGTTCAATCCAGCTTTCCTTTTTGAATATCTCCCTCTGTGTTCAGAGCTCAGCTGGAGCTTGTCGTGTTCTCACAAAAATATTCTCAAGTGTTCCCTCAGCTTTCTCAGAACACATCTATTAAAATAGCAGTCATACATTTTTTTTTCTTCCTGACAGTAAATTAAGAATGTTCAGTTTTCATTAAGTGGAGAGGCTGAAATTGTTCTGTTGTAAGAACTACCCACAGCCTGCCATGAAACAACAATCAAGCAGCAGATTCCAGGTGGTGGTGGTGACGTCAGGGACTGCTATTAAAATCAGCCAATAAACACTGTTTGATTGAATATGCTGACTTTTTTTTTGCATCTTACAGACTGCAAATAAGGCAGCCTATTCATCATCTATATAAAGCTCACCACTATGAAACACACCAAATATACACTACAATGAAAGGGAATCTACAATGGCACAAAAATACCAATGACGACTTGTTTGGTGAAATTTCCAGGGCTGACATCTTGTTTCATTACATGCCAAACATCTAATATGCACATGCTTGTTTCAGAGCAGTAAATCAAAAGTAGTGAAGCAATTGCATCACATACGACAGCCCTGGAATGTGCACTATAAAAAACATGCCCGCAATGAAAGCTACCACATTCCCATCCTGACAGGTTACATTTAAAGTGGGATGTAATCTAAAGTATATTTTTTCTAATTGTGGATTTGGATAAAGGGCCTGTTCACAAGATTTTCAGGTCCTGATCAGGTGCGGATCTGCAGACGCGGTGCTATGTGTTTTGCCGCGTTTTTGATGCGTTCCAGTAAAAAAAAGTTTTTGCTGGAGTGGGGCTGTCAGTATGTTAGCTGCAGTGCGTTTTGCGTTTCCAGACCCTACAAAATGTGACATGCAGTATTTTTCTGTCGTAACCTGAACGGACTGCGCACGTGAGAACTGTAGCCCATAAAACACATAGGGATACATTGGGATGCATTTTTAGTGCAGGAGCGTACTGATCAGGTCAGCACAGAAAACGGACGTCGTGTGTACAGGCCCTTAAGAGTGCGGAATGGTGAGAACCTCTATCAGGTTTTTATTGTTGCCTGCATCCCCATTAGAAAGATGAATCCTCCCTCCTGTCTCGGTGACACCCAGATCATTGTTGTAATCTAAACTTCTGCTCTCCCCTTTGGAGTACATTCTTAATATATTCCTACAAATAATCTTTCACATTCCAGCTCTGCTACAAAGGCGCCGCAAGAGACTGATACCAGGTAAAATTCACTTACACTGCTTGCATAGAAAAAAAAAAAAACTACATTTATTGGTGTATTAATGATTAACGATCTGCATTCATTGGTGTCTTTTCTATCTGTCTAGAGCTCAGGTTTAAGTGGTCACCCTATTTAGAAACTACGGTGCAGAGGGCACAACACCACCTTTATTTGCTCAGAAGACTAAGGGGCTGTGTTGATGGCATCAGTTTGAGAGGTTCCGAGATCATTTAGAATTCAGTGACAGGTGCATTTGACCTTCTGTAGACCTACATTTCATCTGTTCAAGCTGGTTTTGTATTCCCATAGACTTGTATGAAAGGGAAAAACCTGCTTGAAGTAAACAAAAGGCCATCAACACAGGTGCTAGGTAATGCAGGGAAGTCACATGCACAGATTGGCTTCTCAAGGTGTGCGATAGAGTACATCTATTTTGGATGTATTACAACCTGGTATGGGAATAGCTCAGTAAATGATTACATTGTGCCAAGCACTTGTACTTTGTGCATATTACAATAAACTTTTTGTGCTTTGAACAGATCGCAATATAAACCTAAAGGTGCCCATACACTGCTCGATTCTCGTATGAGAATCACGGGAAATCCCGCGATCGTACGAGAATCGAGCAGTGTGAACGAAGACGTGCGACCGTTTCTACTGTACGGTCGCACGTCTTTTGTCTAAGGAGCACGCTAGAAAACCAGCCGAAAATTGTACAATTTTCGGCTGGTTTGAACGGTGCTCGGGAGACAAATGCCGTACGGGCCGGTGTGCGCACGCGCACACTGCCCGTTCAGCATTGCGGTCATCGGAAGCCCACCCCTCAGGGGGGCGGGCTTGCAATGATCGAGAGTACGATCTACCTGTCCAAGATGGGCAGATCGTACGTTTTCTAAATTGCTTTACAACCATCGCAAGACTAAGGTCTTGTGATGGTTGTAAAGTGTATGGCCACCTTAAGAGAGGACCCAGTCTTCCCAAATCTTAAACTCCCGGATGGAGATCGAGAGAGAGAGAGATCGGGAGATCGAGAGAGAGCAGCTGGGTAGGATGTAGAGGTGCTTAGGTGATCTTATCAGGGAGAATTCCAGGTATCTTCACTACTATTCCAAAGAGCAAGCAGGAGGCAGGGTAGGTGTGTGTGTGTGTGTGTGTGTGTGTGTGTGTGTGTGCATGCGCATATTATTTACTTACTTATTTTTTTTTGCCAGGAAAAAGATCATTTGTACATTCTGTTTTCTAACAGGAGATGAATCTGTTTGGATGCCCTTACTGCACTAAAATAACACAAAAACGTATTAAAAACACATTAAAAAATAATGTGGAAGATATGACAAGCTGAGATATGTAGAAATTACATTCATTAAACATTTCTTCGACTAGCGGGTAAGAATAACAAGAGATTGAGGCAATAAATAAATATATATTTTTCCTTAGGATAGGAGGTATATCAGATTGTTAAAAACATTTCATTAGATTGTGTAAAAATGCATGATACATCCTTAGTAGTGACTCTGGAATAATTGTGGGGCGACATGTCCCAGACAGTTGTTGATGTGTGGCTGTTGAATGCTAAGTCCCAGCATGATCGAATGAGCAAAAGCAGCTAGTGAGAAAACAAAAAAGGCAGTTATCCGGTCAGAAACTACAGGCCGTTCAGCCACGTCACACTATTCTACTCCAGGTGGTTTTTAAGGTAAAATGCAGAAAATGTCCACTGCAGAAAAGCTCACAAACCGCTCCATTTCCAGGTATCCTTAACCCCTTCATGACTGAGCTTGTTTTTAGTTTCTGTTCGTAAATGACTGACACACTTTTGACATTTTTGCTGTGTGATTCTTCCACGTCAGTAATATACTTTCTTACAAAGTGCACCCACACATATTATATATTGTTTTTTAGAGGACAGATAGGGCTACATATTTATATCACATATGTGCGTCTAACGCCTCACTTAGGACAAATAAAATATAAAAAAAGAGGAAAAAACCGTTTAAAAAAAACACTTTTTTCCCAGTTTTGATTTGTAGTATTTTTTTTACAAAACCAGCACAGCTAAAAAAATGCAATAAATACATTCATTTATTTGTCCCTTATTTTATTTTATTTTTTACACATTTTTTTATTTTTTTTACACTTTTCACAATTTTTTTTTTTTTTTACACTTTTCACTTTTTTTTTAACTTAAAAATGTTATTTTATTTATTTAATTATATCAAGCAGATTTTGTGAATTAATCTCACTGTTACTGCATGATAAATTAATAAATTTTTGGTTATTATCAGGCTGCTTCAAACTTCAGAACAGCCGATAATAAGTTAGTGACACTGATCCTGCAGCAGTTCAGGATTCAGCTGTTACTAAATGTTTTCTGATTGTTGCAACAACGATCAGCAAACAAACATTCTTCTTCCAGGAATAGATACATTGTAGGAATAGACACATTTTGTATCTATTCATGAAAGAAAAAAAAAAAACCCAGTATAGCTTGAGAGAGATATCTCTCGATCTATACGAGCTGTCAGAATGCCGGCAAAAGCCGGCATCTGTGTCCGCTTTGCTTTGACTCTCAGACACCCGATATTAAGGTATCGGGTGTCTGAAAAAGGTTAACCCTTTCATTAATGAATGCCTCTGTAGTAAGGGCATCCATTAATGAATGTTAAAAGCTGATTCTCAGCGATTAACAGCCCTCTAAAGCAGCAAATAACTCGTCACGTACAGTGTACGTGACAAGTCATTTGGTCCCTTTGTGGCTGGACGTACAGTGTACGTCTCCCGTCACGAAGGGGTTAATGCCAGCACCCTTTATGCCAGCAGGTTTGCCAGGAGGATGCCCAATCGTCCCTAAATAGCACAGGGACACAATGGCAGCTGAAGCCTCCTGTGTGTCCCCACACCAAATCCAACAAGCAAACCTAATTGCTTTACCTGTTCAGTATAGCTTGAAGATCAACATACAAGTGCAACTAAATGTTAAAGCCTATATTACAGGAAGTAGCTCACCAGTCACTTGTCATGGAGGCTTCCTGGTAATAAAATGCCTATAAATCTAAACTTATGTTTCCACTTTGATAACTTTTCTCTGAGAGGATTCCAACAGAAAAACATAGCTCATTCCAGCACCAAAAACTTTACATGAATGAAGGATAATGGTAAAGATGATTTTCCACACACACACCTTGTTTAAGGATAAAGATCTCCACCAGCTCAGTACTCGAACAGTAAAACACTGGCCCTTTCTGCTAGGGTAGGTCCCCTTAAACGCTTTACTTCATGTAGGATTAGGACGGTGGGATAATCTTTTAGGTAAGGGGTGCTGTCAGAGGACAAACTGGAAAAGTATCCAAGTATCTGTCTATATTCACTGACACTAGCAGCTGGGAACTCCTTGCCGTTGTTAATAAATACAATATGATGTGAGTGGTCTCATAATCAAAGGCTTGCATTTGTGAGTTCCCATTTGAGATGAATTCACCTGCCATCAACATGCTCTTAGAGGAACATCTTCATACATCATTCTGGCATAAGTAAAACAAGACATTTACCAGCCCCACTCCTACTTTCAGAATTAATATGTGGGATATGTGCCACTGTAGTTATTTGGCAAGGCTTGGCATGTAACAGGACGACCGAATACAGCTCATAAAAGACGTTGGAAGAGTTAGCATAATCACTCAATCTTAGGACATCTAACAGGCACTCGGGGGAGCATAGACATTCAAAAGACGCTTGCATTTAAAAGAAACATTAGGACTGCTACTGTTAACCTCTATCGTGCCTGGCTACCAAGCTGCCCCCTTTGGTTTCTATACTTCTGAGTCACTTACTGAAAAATTATGCAGTAAGTGAAGTTAGACCCATGCATTTCCTTCATGCTTCTTTTAAATGGTGGGAGTGTCTGCTTCTCATTGCTCCGCCAGCTGTATTAGGAGCAGTGTAAAGGTTGGCCATGCACTTTACAACCATCGCAAGACCTTAGTCTTGCGATGGTTGTAAAGTACTTAAAAAAAACGTACGATCTGCCCATCTTGGACAGGCAGATCGTACTTGCGATCATCGCAAGCCCGCCCCCTTGAGGGGCGGGCTTGCGATGACTGCAATGAGGGGCGGGCTTGCAAGCACGGCAAACGGGCAGTGTGCGCGTGCGCACACCGGCCCGTTCGTCAGTTGTCGAACAAGCAGGCCACTCACTCGCCGAGAATCGTACGATTCCCGGCGGGTTTTCCAGCCTGCTTGTTCGATGTACAGTAGAAACGGTCGCACGCCTTCCATACACTGTACGATTCTCGTACGATCGCGGGATTTCCCGCGATTCTCGTACGAGAATCGTACAGTGTATGGGCACCTTAATGCTGGATCTCTCAGAAGGCGGGAAAGATACCAATGGCAATATTTGCAGATACAGAAACAAACCTACAGATTCCACAAGACTAGAAAGTTATACTTACATCAAAAGACCACTCAGTGAATGGCAGCAATATGGTACCTTGGATATGGCAAATTCTGCAATGGTAGCACAAGACTGACCAAAATTTGGGGAAACACTGCTCTAGTGTTCTCCAACTGGCTGCCTCCAAAGCCAACAAAAGTTAAGAAAATGTGGGAGTAGCTGGCAACCACTTCATTAAGACCACTGTCTGGTGGGGTTTAACCCAATGTCTGAAAACCATGCAACAAGGTGAACATGACCAAAGACTTGTTTTGCAAATGAAGAAATCACATTACAGTACCACATTATCAACATGTCAAATAAGCCGCAGCTCACACCCATCACAGTATCCATTAAAGAGCAAGTTCACCTGTCATTATGGGATTTGTTGTACATTTTTTTTTAACATTCCATTAGCATTTCATTTTGCCTTGGCCTTTTGTCCTTCCCTTCACTTTTTACAATATGCAGTGTATGATCTGTTTCCACACAGAAATCCAAACAGCAGTAAACAAAAATCAGCCCCGGGAACACCCTAACCAAAAGGTAACCAGCAGTCCCTGAATCTCAGGAGAGAAGCAGCACAGGCAGGGAAATCTCAATCTTAATTTGTATGTTTGGGTAAAATAAAACAAAACATATATTTAGTACATCTCTACAATAGCCTTCAATGCCCCCACTTAACCCAGAGGTCAGTCTGTTATGATTGAACAAAGCTCTGACCAACTTATTGGTCCCCAACCTCCCATACAATCTTAGTGGTCCAGTACTATGATGGGATCACTGGGAAATAGGAATGTGTCGGAGGTGGAAGTGGAGTGAGCAAGCTTTGACACTACAGGAAGTGTTGACGCGCTTATGCAATACGCACAGGTGTGAACCAGGCCTTACCGGATCAGAACAGTGAGGACACAGAGATTGCTGCATGTGTGCAGGCACCTCTGTGTGAACTTCATTTCTGTCAACAGCTTTTTTTTTGGTGTTCAGTAAGTCATAGCATGAGAAGTCCTGTGAGTAATATTGTACAATGATTGTGTTTTAATGAACCTCTCTTAGTGGGGGGAGCACATGCAACAGATCCCTCATCAGAAATAAAAGGGGATCAAGTCATCAGAGCCCTGGGAACCCATTTTCGCAAGTGATGTGTACCCGTGCCTGCCATAGATGCTCATTATTGCCCCCTAGAAGATCAGGAATAGGCCAGTTATGGCAAGCAAGGCTTGAAACTGGGAGCAATGCTAGCTATTATAATAATGATATGGCCAATTTATGTTAGACTGATGGGAAACAACAAAACGACTGGTTGGCTTATATTGATATCTCAGCAATTTATTCATTTCCCTGATTGGACTTTAGTAATCTCTCCAAATAAATACATGAAGGCCACATCCATTTGTATATTTTCACAAAAATATGGCACAGCAAGCCAAAAGGTGAACAGTTCATAACAAAAGAATACTTTTAGGAATAGGCCATAACAAGAACTCAACTGTTCCTACTTTTTGGATGAATTTAAGTTTGTTCCTTTTCTTTAACTGTATCTCTATGTTTATGAAAGCTATTTGATTCCATTTAAGATGGCCCCGTCATTTAATTTTCCACCAGAAAGTGGCACAGCAGGTAGGACCTAAAAGGTGAACTTGCACTTTAACGGCTGCTCAGTCTAAATCACAAAACAACGCCAACAAGCTCACAAATCGAAGTGGTTTTTGTGATTAAAGAAACTTCACACTCACACTCTCCTGAGCTGAATAAATGACAGGGGCCCAGAACTGGAAAAAAAATATAACAATGCAATCAGTAAGATTTTGGCATTCTCTCCCCAAGTCCCAGGGACATGATGAAGCAAAGGCGACTCTTCAGAAGTGACATTGCCTTCTACGTGCGGTTTAGGGTCTGGAAAATTCTAGATATCTGCAGCATTACGGGACCTGTTTCAGAGTCATTCATCCACTGTGTGCTGTTTAAAGGATTTTCAAGCATATCTTCAAATGCTGGGGAAAAGGGAATCGCAGAATTAGAAGATTTAGGGTCAGCAGTGACAGTTCATTCACTACAGTAGAGCTATCAGATTTGTATGGGTTGAACATTCATACTGTACATGTTATCAATCTACAAGCAAGATTATAGTCTTCAATAGGAAAGTTGTAGGATATTTTTGTAATCTCGTGGTTCTAATGGATTAACAAGACTCACAGGTATAATGACAACTATACTGTATACATATTTCTGTCACCTGTCATAAATGTCTAAGGGAAACTAGAACGGCTTTTTGGACAAGAATGTGTTTCTTGCTTCTGTTAAAAATGAGCTTCTTTCTGGAAGCTGATCTAGCTGTAAATATAAAACTAGAACTCCATCTGCTGGAAGCATAGAAGATTTGCAAAATAAGAATATACAACATTTCATGTTCACCCAACATTAAAAACATAAATTAAAACAAAATGCATTCCCCTTATAACTTTTTACCATTTAAGTGCGTGTGGTTGAAATGTATCATTTAAGACTTTGCTTTGCATAAATATCATATTTACACAGCTTATCAATCCACAAAGGACATGCAAAACAAACAGACAGACAGTGCCTTCTCCTCAATCCAGAAGCACTTTGTTGTATTTGAAGAACACCTTCTTCTGAACTGGCCACAGGGATAAAATGCAGGCACATCTTTCCATGAGTGCACAAATATGCAAATACTTCCACTCCACTAAGTGTTCTCCCTAGCTGTATTTGATGGAAGCATTAAGCAACAATAAGTTAGAAGAAAATCGAGGGCTCGGTGTCCTTGACCTGCACTGGCAGGAGGTAAAGGAGACTCCTGGCATCTCCGTAAAAGTGTACATGTCACTACTACCACATAGTGGGTATTTGTGAAGGTAATTCAATAATTTTAAGAAAAAAAAAAAAAAGTAAAAAATCCCCCAAAAACTATAAAAGGAAAAAACAATTGAAGTAGTATTAAAGCCTCACTTATTACAATGCTTTTCTATACAAGTTATTTTTTTTCTTCTCCTCAATAATTGCATTATTTTTGAGTTTTTACTTTGGAATTGTTTCATTTACCTCTCTATTTTACCCCTCTTCGAATTCCTGGTGCTGCACATCAACCTAACTTCCCAGCAGGGGGGGCACATAGTCTCTCCCTGATGCCTGGGTGCGGAACTACCAGTTCCATGAGTCCTCACGCACACATTGATAATGGCAGAGGAAAATGAAGAGTGTTTTATCGCTTGCGGACGTGTGACCTGTCCATCGGTTCTGCCGGGCGGATCAAACTAGGGCTGCAACAAAAATCGATTATAAATCGATGATTGAAAAAGTTGTCAACGTTTTAATCGATTAATCGGCTTTCGATTAGTTGGTCCTGTTCACGGCTCCACACACGCTGTACTCTGCACCTCACGCTCGCCGCTGCCAGACCTGCCTGCCTGCATCCACGCTCCACATGCCGCACCTCCTCCCCGCCTCATGCTCACTGCCCGCCCACTTCCACGATCGGCACACG
>NW_017306957.1:56319-64631 GCF_000935625.1 Nanorana parkeri | reverse complement strand
GGGGGGAGAACAGCCGCCGATAGACAGGCCCGATCTCAGAAGCAAGTTGCTGGAAGACTGCTCAGGTAAGCCTGCACTTTCCCACACATGGTGCTCTATAATGTATTGCTGGGATTTGTATTCCTCTATAGCTGATGGTACATTGTGCTGTATATTATACAGGAGCAATATACCATCCGCTATAGAGGACTACAAATCCCAGCAATACATGATACACTGTATGTATCATGTATTGCTGGGATTTGTTGTATTCCTATATAGCTGGTGGTATTCTGCATTGCGCTGTATAGAGGACTACAAATCCCAGTAATTATACAGTGCAATGCAGAATACCACCAGCTATAGAGGAGTACCAGATCCAGCAATATTACATTATACAGCGCAATGCAAAATATCGCCAGCTATAATTTAGTATTGCTGGGATATGTTGTATTCCTCTATAGCTGATGGTATTCTGCATTGTGCTGTATATTGTACTATTGCTGGGATTTGTAGTCCTCTATAGCTGGTGGTATTCTGCATTGTGCTGTATATTGTACTATTGCTGGGATTTGTAGTCCTCTATAGCCGGTGCCATTCTGCATTCATTGCTGTATAATTTTATACTTTCCATTTCACTATATTGCACACCACACTTTTTATTTCCACCGCTCCAAGCTTGCTCCTGTGATGGACTACAATCTCCATACAAACTAGTAGTCCATCACTGGAGCCATTTTTTATCCCGATTAACCGGTTAATCAAACTTAAAAATCGGCTAACTAATCGATTTTGAAAATAATTGTTAGCTGCAGCTCTAGATCAGAGGTGCAGTACACAGAGCAGCAATGCATCAGTGTAGTCCTTGAGGGGGAGGCATGCACGCATTGGTGGCACTATTGGTAATAAGAGCCACCTCAAAAAAGAAAGCACTTGTAGCTTTAAAAAGATAAATCCATTGCTGAATTAAAGACAGTGAAAACATGAGTTGATTACCTGATAACTCTGTTTCCAGGAATCTTCCAGGACAGCCATCGAGATATAGGCTCCGCCTGCCTGCAACAGGAAACACATCAACCACATTAAATAAATAGACTCCTCCTTCCAGCCCAAGTCAGTAACCTCTAGGACCGAAGGCTCCCCCATGCACAAAAGTATCCCCTCCTGCATCCAACCTCGGATGCCACCTGGATACACACCAAGGGCGGGAACTGGCTGTCCTGGAAGATTCCTGGAAACAGAGTTATCAGGTAATCAACTCATGTTTTCCCCAGTCATCTTCCAGGACAGCCATCGAGAGGATCAGTGAGGACAAATCTTACCTCCTAGGGTGGGACCACAGCTTGCAGGACTTTCCTGCCAAATGCCTGGTCTTGTTGAGTCATAAGGTCCAGCCTGTAGTGCCTGACGAATGTCTGGAAGCTGGACCACGTGGCTGCTCTGCAGATCTGTTCTGGAGTAGCCCCTGCTCGCTCTGCCCAGGACGTAGCCCATGCTCGAGTCGAGTGTGCCGTGACCGAACCTGGTAGTTCCAAGCCCTGCGCTTTGTAGGTGTCGGTTATGGCCATTTTAAGCCACCTTGCAATCGTGCTTTTAGTGGCCCTGTTCCCCCTAGTGGGGCCCCCAAACGTAACAAAGAGGCGTGACGACTGCCGCCAAGGTTTTGTGGCTTGGAGGTACTCCAAGACACACCTTCGCACATCAATACCCTGCCACTCCCGTTCCCTAGCAGAGGCCGGGTTAGTGGCAAATGACGGAATGACCACCTCCTGAGTCCTGTGGAAGGTGGAGACCACCTTCGGCAAGAACGCCGGGTCTGGTCGCAAAATAATCCGATCTGCCAGGATGGTGCAGTAGGGGTCGGTAATAGAAAATGCCTGAATCTCGCTCACCCTACGTGCGGAAACCAACGCTACCAAGAGGGCCGTCTTTAACGTCAGTTGCTGGATGGAACACCCCCCCAGGGGCTCAAAAGGCTGTTTGAGAAACCCCTGCAGCACCACCGAGAGATCCCAGTTTGGCACCCCCTTACTCCTTGGGGGTCTCATTCTGCCTACTGCTCGGATAAATCGTCTGATGAGAGGCTCCTCCGCCAATCTAATGTCTACGAAATTAGACAATGCAGAAACCTGCACCTTCAGAGTACTACAGGAAAGCCCTTTTTCCAAACCGCCCTGCAAGAAATCCAACACCAATGGCACTGTGGCCACCGCAGGCCTACCCTGACTGCTGTACCAGCTGGAAAACACTTTCCACACCTTCAGGTAGATCGCAGATGTCACCGGCTTTCGACTGTGCAGCAGTGTAGTCACCACCCGCGCAGATAATCCTTTGTTGATTAACACCTCCCTTTCAGTAGCCATGCTGCTAAATTTAAAGCATGTACTTGCGGGTGGCTCACCGGGCCCTGCATCAACAAATCCGCCGCTGGTGGAAGAAGCAGAGGCCCTGCTACACACAACTCCAGGAGGGTCGTGAACCACGGCCGCTTCTGCCAACATGGCGCTATGAGAATTAACGTCATCCGTTCGCCCCTGAGCTTCCGAAGCACATTCGGGATTAACTGCAGTGGGGGAAATGCGTAACCTAGACTGAAGCTCCAGGGGTGCACCAAAGCGTCCACCCCTAGGGCGCCGTCGCCCCTGGTGAGTGAAAAAAATTGTTCCACCTGCTTGTTGTTGGCTGTTGCAAAGAGGTCTACCTCGGGACAGCCCCACAAGCTGGTGATCCATGCAAACGTTCCTGCGTTCAGAGACCACTCTGACCTGTGCAGCTCCGTTCTGCTGAGTGAATCTGCCAACTCGTTCAGGTTGCCCTTGATATGCCTCGCCGTCAGCGAGAGGAGGGTGTGCTCTGCCCAAGTTAGAATATTCGTCGCCAACTGCATGAGGCCGTGCGAGCGCGTGCCCCCCTGTCTGTTTATGTAGGCTACGGCCGCGGCGTTGTCCGAGGCCACGGCTACATGGTGCCCGGCTAACGTCTCCCGGAACTGGCAGAGGGCTAGCTCTATCGCCTTTAGCTCTCTCCAGTTCGACGACTTGAGGCGGCTCTCCTGCTCCCAGGCTGCCTGCCAAATGTACTCCCGGCAGTGAGCACCCCAACCCCAGGCACTGGCATCTGTCGTGACCACAAGTGGTGTTGGCTGAGACCAAAGTCTGCCGACTGAGAGGTTCCGACACTCCATCCACCACAGTAATGAATGCTTGATTTCCCCTGTGATGCGGACCCCCTTGTCTAAGTCCTGCAGTCGACTTCCCCACACCCGCAATAGCCAATTTTGTAACGGTCGTGAGTGGAATTGTGCCCAGGTAACCGCTGGGATGGTCGACGTCATGAGACCGACCATTCTCATTACCGAGCGGACTGAAGCTGTGCTCTGTAACTGGAGTCTCAGTGACTCCTCTACCAAGAGCGACACCTTGTCTTCTGGCAGTGTAATGGTCATGTCCCGGGTATCGATCCAATAACCCAGGAACTTCACTCTCTGTGCGGGGACCAGTTGTGACTTCTCCCTGTTCACCAACCAACCCAAACTCTCCAAGTGCAGTATAGCCAGCTCCAGTTTTTGTTGGAGCACCAGCTCTGACGGGGCAAAAAACAAAAGGTCGTCCAAATATGGAATAACCCCTACGCCCCTTAATCGCAGAGGCGCCAGAGCCTCTGCCAGTACTTTGGTAAAGATTCGAGGTGCTGAGGAGAGGCCAAATGGCAGAGCCCTGTACTGGAAGTGCAGGACGCCTGCCGGGCCCCTTACTGCAAACCGCAGTAGATATTGTGACGATTGCCTCACCGCTATGTGGAAATATGCGTCTCGCAAATCTATAGTCGCTAGGAACGACCCTGGGGCCAGCAACTCTCGGATTGAGAAGATCGATTCCATGCGGAACCTCTTGTATAGTACCACTTTGTTGAGAGGCTGCAGATTGAGAATCAGTCTGCATTTCCCTGAAGGTTTTATCCTGGAGAAGATGTGCGAGTAAAACCCCCTGTTCTCCTCCGAAGCCGGCACGCTCACAATGACTCCCTGGTCCCACAGCTCCTGAAGGGCCCCCGTCATTGCCTCTGATCTCCTCCGGTCCTTGGACAGGGAAGTAATCAGAAGCCTCGAGGGGGGTCGCTCCGTCAGCTCTATTTTGTAGCCGTGCAATACCAGCTCCAAAATGTATTTGTTGCTGATCAGCTTCCCCCAGAGTGGGAAGAATTCCCCCAATCTTCCTCCCACCCTGAGCAAGCGGTCATTGCGATTTATTGGGCTGCT
The DNA here is from genome assembly GCF_000935625.1 of Nanorana parkeri. Classification (NCBI taxonomy): domain Eukaryota; kingdom Metazoa; phylum Chordata; class Amphibia; order Anura; family Dicroglossidae; genus Nanorana; species Nanorana parkeri. The sequence continues at coordinate 60,394 of NW_017306957.1, read as the reverse complement.
GAGGGGGGTTAAAGAGGAAACTGCCTTTAGACTTCCCTTTGTTAAAAGCCCATGGTTTAGATTGGTCCTGCTTCTTGCCATAGAAGCCCCTCTTGTCCTTGCGGAAATTCTGCCCCCTTTGGGCACGAAAAAACTTCTTCCCCTGCTGCTTGGGCGGCAGTGGGAAGCCTTTCTTCTTATCCGCGGACCTATCCAGCACTGCCTCCAGCTCTTGCCCAAAGAGCAAGTCACCTTTAAAAGGTAGCCCGCAGAGCTTCGCTTTAGAAGCTGCATCGCCAGACCAAGTTTTGAGCCACAACGCCCGCCTGGAGGAGTTGATCAAAGCTGTAGTCCGAGCAGAATACCTGACAGCTTCAGCCGAGGCGTCCGCAATATAAGCGGCAGCCTTGCTCAGTACCGGGAGGGAACCTAGCAACTGGTCATGATCCGTACCAGACTCCAGGTGGGTTTGTAGCTGATTCAGCCATACCCCCAAAGTCCTGGCCACACAAGTAATAGCCAGACCCGGTTTGAACCCAGCACTCGCCGATTCCCATCCTTTCCTGAGCAAAGCCTCCGCTTTCCTGTCCATAGGGTCTTTCAAAGCCCCCATATCCTCAAAAGACAGGTCAGTCTTTTTAGAGACTTTCGCTAAAGAGGCATCTATCTTAGGACATTTGTCCCACAGACCTGCATCTTCCTCCGCAAAAGGGAACCTGCGTTTATGCCCAGCAGAAAAAAACATTCTCTTTTCTGGGTGCTGCCACTCCACTTGGATCATGTCCGAGAGTGATTTGTGGACCGGGAAGGTGCGTCCTTTCCTTGTCTGGAGCCCCTTATATAGTTTGTCATGCACCGAAAGCTCAGTGGATTCTTCCTTAATATCCAGCGTATCCCCTATGGCTTTCAACAGCTCATCTGTCTCACATGATGGAAAAAGGAATTTCGTAGCTGAACTGCTACGCAACTCTCCTTCCGACTCATCGTGATCCTGTGACTCATCCTGAGATCCCGAGGATTCACTGGCCGCTTGCTTGCTCACTATGCTCTCTGTGTATCCCGTAGAGCCACCTGCCCCCGAAGTACCCGGTAAACTAGTCTCCACTAGTGGACTCACTGGGGTCTGGAGCGCCGACCTGAAAGACTGAAATGTATTAACCATTTCCTCTCTCATTGAGTCCAAAAGCCCTTTAAACATTCCGGCTGACTCTTTAGCCACTATTTTTTCTAAACACACTTTGCACAAGGGTTTGGACCACGAAGCTGACATTTTTGCAAAGCAAGAGGCACACTTCTTCCCTTTTGGGCGAGAGCAACCTGCTTCAGCGAGGGCTTTATCCTCCGTGGCTTTGACCTGCGTACGACAAGAGTGATGCCATCAGCCGGTGCTCTGCCCGCATGCAAACCATTCTATACATAACACTACCCAGCTTGCCCTGCGAACAGGCCCCCAATGCAAGCGGGTAAAGGCAAGGGGAGAATTTCCATAAAAAACTCGCCTACCTTAGCGCCTGTGCCTTGCTCTCCCAGATCTGGAGCAGCAGCACCCGGTCCGGCATCTGTGGGCATCTTGCAGCTCACTGCCGACCACGCTATCGGCCCGCTCCTGACGTCCCCACCGGCCTTATGTGGTCTAGGTCGGTATGGATGGTGTACAGCTGAAGTAGTCGTGGCCGAGCGGCGTTTACTGTGACCATGTGGGAACCGAGCCTCCTCTCTTATGCGTCTCCAGCGCGAGGCAGCCTCTGAAACCCGGAAGTGTCGCACCGGAAGCGCGTCATCGCTCTGACCACGCGGCGCGTATCCCAGGCGACGACGGCGCCCTACAGTGACGTCACCCGCCGGATTCCTAGCCAGGACATAGCCTATGTTCCCACCACAGCACCAGCAAGGGGCGAAGAGACGCCGCAGCCCGCCGCGCGAGGCCCACACCTCCACACTGCCGCAGACTGACCCTGCTCTTCATACCATCAGGTAAGAGCCCCCTACTGCCAAGGTAGCCGGGACCCCTGGACTCCTCCAGCCTCCCTGTACCTCTCCAATGCTGCCCCCGTCGTTGCCAGACAAATGTCCACAACCCTGGGTCAGCATTCTCACATCCCAGCTTGCCACTGCTGTACACCAGGGGGGGGCCACCATCTGGCGCCAACTCACGTGCAGGAGGATGGTTGCCTTCCCTGAGTGATGGAAGGGAACCTTGGCCAAGAATCGGATGGGGGTCCGATAGGGAAGCCCTGCATGCGCTGCAGCAGGTAATCCTGGAGTAGGTCCCAACGCATAGCAGGGTAGGCTCAGCCCTAAGGCAAACAAACATGAGCCCTAAAAACAACAAACATTACGATGTCCCTGTGTAGCCGGCGGAAACACAAAAAAACTGACTTGGGATGGAAGGAGGAGTCTATTTATTTAATGTGGTTGATGTGTTTCCTGTTGCAGGCAGGCGGAGCCTATATCTCGATGGCTGTCCTGGAAGATGACTGGGGAAAACAACATGAATTGTCAAAGACACTTAGAAGTAAATGTGGCCATATGATGGTAGCTTTTATTATTATAAAACTACTGGAAAGTAATTTTAGGTATGATCTTATATATTATTATAGGTTTGTGGTTTGGTATTGTATATATTCACAGGATAAAGATTCAGGAAGGGCAGAAAGGGCCTCTAAAATCTGCTTCAGTTTCACCAGGGAACTCAAAGAGGGCAATGTTATTAGTGATGTTACTATTTAAGTCCTGGCACAGGAGGGCCCTTGAAATCACAGCCAAGAATTGGTACTGTACAGCACTATAATGAGATATCCTGTGTAACTGACCCCACAATGAGATTATCAGCAACACTAGATGTGCCAGATGAAGAAAAGACACCAGAGCAACTAGCAGTTCCCAAGACCCAAACCTACATTTCATGAGCAAAAGGATTGTGGCAAATGCAATTTAAAGAACGCCAGTCTCATTATTGTAAAAATAGTTGCTGCTGAAATGACTATACACAGCCAAGTCACACTCTCTCCTACTCCCTTTATCTGTTATTAGAGGGTAGCCAATGTGCAGTCTAGTACCAGACACCTTCACAAACTGTGTGTACACACCACATCAACGCCACAATGACAATTGACAGCACGGCCTACATATAGCAGATTGTGGAGGGAAGTTTTTCCCCTGGTTCAGACCTGCATATGTGTGGATACGCACAGATTTTGTTCTTTTGCAATATTCCACATGCTAAGTGGACATCATGTACAGCATTTTTACAGAAATGGTGGCTTTAAAAACTGTGTGTCAGTGTAGGAGGCAACCAGGTTTAATCATTAAATAATGCAAACTGTGCTTCCTGCTTAGTGATGTCACTCAAACCTTTCTTTACTGTTTCTCCCTTTGTGGAAGTCTGTCTGCTCAGACTGACAACAACTCCTCTCTATGTGGCTATTGGATCTCTAATTCAGCAACACTCATCAGGAAGCAGGCCTTGGTCTAATCTTCTAATAACCTATATATGAAAGAAGATCATAAAAAAATAAGTCTGAAACCCATGTCAAAAATTATTTTTAGGCAGATATTAAAATAACACAGTAACTAAAAATATATTCTAGTTTTCTGTTAAAAGCAGAAAAGTACAACACTTTTATATCTGATCCGACTGTCAAGCGCCTTCATATGTCTACACGAGACTGAAATGATCTAGCTTGACAGCAATCCTTCAAAGTGTGAGGATTCCATTCACTGGCACAAAGCATGCTCACTGCAATACCAATAACATATACTGTTAATAGCTGTTGAGAATCTAGTGGCTAACGGCTTTCGCTGTGGCAAGGCTGCAGCAAAGCTTTAGGAGTGACTCCATAGGACACTCACCTAGCAAGGTCTTAGGGTTGGTTAGGCCTAGTTGTACAACAGGGTTGTCTAGGATGGCTTGGAATAAAGGACTAGCTGTGTCAATTCCCTTGTCCAGCTCCTCTGGGGATGGTTTTCGGTCTCCCAGCAGCCACTCGCACTGCAGCAATAAACATGTGAATGATTACTGTGTTCTAGGGAATCGATGAGAGAGAGAGAGAGAGAGAGAGAGGGGGGGAGAGAGAGAAAGAAAAAAGGAGAGAGA
>NW_017306957.1:49552-56193 GCF_000935625.1 Nanorana parkeri | reverse complement strand
ATAAGAAGAGAGAGAGAGAGAGAGAGAGAGAGAGAGAGAGAGAGAGAGAGAGAGAGAGAGAGAGCAAATGAAAGAGAAGGGAGGGAAGGAAAAAGAAAGAAAAAGGAGAGTGAGACACCACGGGACGATTTAAAAAGAAGAATGGGGGTAGAGAGTGAGGGAAAAAAAAGGAGAAAGTGAGAGAGAAAAAGAAAAGAAAAAAGGAGAGATGATATATGAGAAACGTGATAAAAGTAAAGCAAACAGAGGTCCGTCAATGAAAGGGAGGTGCAGAGAAAGAGCTTAGGGTTAGTTTGTACTACTACTCACAGCTGCATCCTGCTGATTGTTGTTCACACGCAGTGCATCAATCACTTCTTTCTCATCAAAGCCCATCTCCATCAGAGCAATGACAGCCTATGCGGAGAAGAAATGTCACTAAAGCCACACGTATACTGTACAGTACACTGACATTTCATCACTCAACCGTCTGCATTACTCTGTAGCCCAGAGCAACATGAGCACAATCAGCTCTTCTACCACAGTGTTAGAATTGAATAAGATTGCCTTTCTTTAGGGCTGATTCACACCAGATGCTTTGGGGCTGCGCTAAACATTTTTTCCAATGCAACCCCAACGTATAACAAGGCAAATTGCCTCGTCAAGGATGGTCACAGTTCACATTACTGTTTTGCAGTGGTGTGTGCTGAAAAAAGTACTGCATACAGTACTTTTTTTTTTTTTTTTAGTGTACTGGAATCGCACCACTCTGTGCCTTTGGAATGAAATTGTCGCTTGTGACATGTAAATAACGTTTTAACAGAAAAAGGAAAGAAAGCAGTGTGATGCGCATTGGCACTGTGACATCAAATGCACAAACAGCAGCCGCTGTTGTGAATCCACCCTGCCATCATCTAACAGATGTGCGGTATTGGCTTTATCACCTTTCGGGGTAGTGGCTAGTTACCCCTTATGAAATGTTCACATTTTAGCTATGGACCTACTGTATAGTATATAGTTACTAGCTATATGTATATAGTTTCTGGTGGAAAAGCATGGCTCCACTTTGGTGGTATTGTCTTCATTTTCTATGTATTTTAAAAGGCAAATAAAACTAAAACACTTTTTTCCCCAAATCGTTCACCAGCAAAAAGCACTAGAAGAAGGTAAAAGAGGACTTATTATGGGAGTTAACTGAGTGTAATTAGGCAGAATCATTATTCACAAACATTTGATCTACAATAACATCTGGAACTTTTACCTTGGAGATAAACAGGGTTATTCACTAAAAGGGTGAAGAGTTTGGAGAAGTGAACAATCTAGGACAACATAGCTGAACTGGAAAGTGAATGAATTTGGAGATTTCTTTCCAGTTCAGCTATGTTGTCCTAGACTGTTCACTTCTCCTACCTTCTCCAAACTCTTCACCCTTTTGTGAATAACCCTGTAAGTGTCCCAAATTTACAGTGAATGATCACTGTAATAAGAGGTTACACTGATCGCCAAGGCCCTCACTGGCTTCTGTTTGCAGACTGAGGCTTCACTTCTCAAACTGACAATCAGCCCTTACTAGAGTGTATAGCAAAAATGGCCTGTCTAGATGTTCATAAACGTCCTGGAGGCTTTAGAAAAAGCGTGTACTGGGAGACGTGGTACATCGGATGTCCCCATTCAGAAAATACCAGTTGCCTAGCTGTCTCTGGCCTAAATAATTGAGTCACTGACTCAGAAGCAGCTAGTTAGGCCAGAAGTCTTCATCTGCATGCTTATTCTAAATCAATGACTGTAAGGATGTCTTTACAGCCAGACAAGTAGCATTTTCTGAAAGAGTTCTACAATAGCATCTTATGTATTTTCCGAGTACAGGTATCCTTTAAGGGGAAATACATAGCAAGTTTTCAAGTGCTTAAACATTTTATCACTGAATGACTAGTTAACACACCCGAGGGTCAGGCCGAAATTCTCTTTTCCTTCTAATCTTCTTAAAGATTTCTGTGAGTTCATCTGTAGGCTCCTCTGCTGTGGCTCCTAAGCTGGTTCTGGGGTCAGCTGAGGCAGAATCTCCCGCCACTTCTGACATGTTTTCATTTGGGAGAGGAGTGTCTGCTGCTGGATCATCTGCATGCTCAATCAACCACTCCATGGCCTGTGTCACTGACATGCTGAGACAAGTACAGAAGAAAACAATCAGAAAATGATAGAGGGAAACAGAGTCCAAGTGAGACAGACAGGCACATGGCCAACGTAGGCATAAAACCATCATACAATGCCAATGAACCTTCAGAAAGCTTTAAAAGGAAACCTGCAGTGAGAAGGTATGCAAGCTGCTACTGCTGACCTCTCCTCCTGTAACTGCTGGTTACCTGGCTGTCAGGCTGATCCATTGGTTTTAGTACTTTCCATATCAGTGACTCAGAACAAATAACCATAATAGGATCTCTGAAGGATTTATCCTGACTATCCATGTCTGTTCCAGGGCAGTGTTTCAAAGTACTGAATCCTGAGGCAACCGGCATTTTCTAAAAGAAATCAGCAATGGTAACTCTGTATTTCACTTAGTAGAGGTTAAATACCCTTCGGACATCTACAGAAGTGCTTCAGTCCAGTGGAGCAGTCTATGTGGGGACTAGCAGCATACTTTCGGACAACGCTTTATTTCTATAACAAGCATTTTTCTTTAGACAGATGCCATGAGCATGGAATATGATATTCAATACAACACATACATCTGAGATGGAATGCATGCATTTAATATGACTTTATCACGTTGCAAGTTAAATACACAAGAGCCAAATATCATTGTCATGTGATGCCCCGAAGTGGGTACGTAGAGTACTCTTTATGGTGAGGTAGTCAACACTTCACCAACAGATTTGATATAACTGCTCATAAAGTTTGTGTGACCGCTTATCTGCTGCCTTATCAGAACACCGACATCTGCAGATTCATTAGAAGGAAGGGCACAGTACAGTCTATCAGGTTTCATTAAATGCTCAGAATATCTGCTGTAAGCTGGCAGGTGATATTCCATCCAGTGCTGGCTCCTAGAATATAGTGAGTGTATGTGCAGCAATAAGAAGCATCATCACAAACTCAGAAAACTCAGAAGTACCTACTGATTTAACCGGAGGGCCTTCACCGCTCTACTCTCAGGAAATCCCATCTCTGTCAGCTGCCTTAGAGCTATTTCATCCACCCGATCCTCCTCATCTTCATCTAACATGGCTGAAAGGGATGCAAAGGAAATATTTAAGTATCATGTCTAAAGAACAAATACAGCCAACATTTTACCTGACAAAACATCTGGAAATATATGCACATACTCCACTATATGGAAGTGTATGATGAGGAGTGTCAACACACTTGTTAGAGCAAGCAACTAAGCAGACTTAGCACTGTCCTGCCTCCTGATGGTTCTTTGGAAAACTAGTGAATATCTCCACACTGATGACAACCACCTTAACCTCCCTGTCTACTGTAAGTCCACCTTAGATCCTCCCCTTCCATACATGTCGCAGTCACTCCACTGCAAGCTTAAATTCACCTACAGGTAAAGTAGTTTTATTAGAAGGCTCCCTTGAAAACACTTGCTCAACAAATAAAATAATTGTTCTATGCAAATACATCTGCATGTAACAATCGGTGCCATTAAAGTTTATACACAGCCTAAACTTTTTGGATACAATGCGGACGGCTTAGAACCCCTTTCAGGTTTTTAGTGCTGCCCCGGGCTCCATTATCATATGGGTAACAGATTCACCAGACAGGATGTGACAGAAAAACTACGTCAAAACAAAAACAAAAACAAAATAAAAACAAATAAAACATTTTTGGAGTAGGGGAAGACTAGAATTTCTGATAGTTTTGCATTGCCGTCTTTGCTCGCTCCCTGTCTTGTGAAACCACCGTACCTTACAAAGTGAGCGGAAATCTCTCCAATGGAACACTGGGTAACAAAAAGAACCAGACAGGTTTTAATCCATCCTCAACATTATCCAAAACTAAAATAAATTCTAATAAAAGCCCATAAACCGGTGTGCAGATCCTATGAGTATTATGCACATAATCAGCCAAACTGTTCTTTTTTTTCCAGATAAGACTTATAAATTCTGACAACAGCTGTTCTGTGCAACCTCTCTACTCATTTTCACTTTTTTTGATAAAACAGTGAAACAAATCCAGTTGGATATATTTTGTAGATAGTAGAGATGCACCAACATTTTTGCCGCCGAAAATAGCACTTTAGGCAAAATGCCAATAGTACCATGATGGCCGAAAATGCGGCTGAAAATTCAGTGTATCCCAGCTTCTCTCCTCCCTGCTGGGCGCCTTCTGATGCAGTGGCCGGCACACAGCGGGGAGCAGAGAAGCTTTCAGGAGGCTGAGCGGTTGGCGATAGAGGTCAGGATGCTGAGCGGTACGAGGTGGTGACAGCTGGACATGTGCACTGGCAAAAAATGTGTTTAGATTCAGATTTTGCGAAATTTAGTTTTTCGGGATTTGGGTCGAAAGTCAATTTGTTCCGGGATTCGGACGAAATTCGTTAGCGGTAGGCTGTACGAATTTTAGTTTACTTTTCGTATTCGTTTCGTTGTAGCAAATGACATTAATTTTCAATTTCTTAAATTCGTCTACAAACGAAAATGCGTACAGACTAAATTTCATTTTCGGAAATACAGATCCGTTTTCATTTGTCATTTCTGTTATTCGGAAATTCGGATACATCCGAATCTGTGAATAACGAAAATGCGTCCGAAAAACTGACTTTTCCAAAACGAATCGCACATATCTAGTGACAGCTGTCCTCGTTACAGGAGGTGCAGCTCTCCTCCCGCACCTCCCGGCTCTGCCTCCTGTATCAGGATAGAGAACGTCGTGATCTGTCAAAGGACAGCCGATTCAGGATGGAGAGCAGTATACAAACTCTCAGCGATCAGCTGAACGTTGAGTGTTTGAAAATAACTGCACATAGTATCCTTACTGTGTCCCAGTCATAAATGAACAGGAAGTGCTCTACAGTACTTCCTGTTCATTCATGATTGTGGACATTGTAACTGATACTATCTCCTCAGTTTATGAATGAACAGGAACACTCAGTATAGAGGATTCCTGTTCATTCATAACAGGGGCTGCAGAAAAAGATTTAGGACTCTTTTTATTTTCGGTTTTGGTCTCAAAATTCCATTTCGGTGCATCCCTAGTAGATAGTATTTTTGTTTTAAAAAGCCCAAAATCTTTTTCTTTTTTTAAAATTTTTTATCACTTTGCTCGCACTATTTATTTTTTTCAAATTTTTTCTCAATATCAAGTTTCCATGTCAAATTTAGCACAATCTGACAGCACAATTAGTCTCTGAACGTGCCAATAATTTTGCCAAACTCTCTTAATACATCTGTCAGCTATACAATCACTCAATGGAAGTTCTAAATGGTGCAGCAATAACAAAGCTGACTGTATATTAGCTGATGAGGCACTTGGAAGGAGATAGGCCGGAGCAATTTCCATGAAACAAATCAATGTATTTTCTTACATTTTTTGTACTTTAGGAACCAATGTTGTCTTTGAAAAACATAAAAAGTCACCCTCATGTGACAGAGCTGTTGTAAGCAGTGAGGAACTCTTGTGTAGAGGAAAGGACGATATGCAGAAGATGTATCGTGAGCAAGAGGCTAGTGATAGTTTTCTGTTACTTGAGATACCGGAATGTTACTGTAAATAGATCCAGGACAGAATTATCCCGGAGCTTTAATCTCCACAAATAGCAGAGAGTGCACCATGGTAGGCAGAGCACCACTGTCAATGAGACCACACTGAAATGGATCAATACATTTTTCCTGTAACCTCAGGATCCCAGTTATATGGTCCACATAAATGAATGGTCTTATTCTTTCAGCTGCAAGCAATTTAAACAGCTTTCAAATCACATCCTCACACTATTGATACTTGCAAATCTAACAGGTGACAACAGGAAAAAACTGCTGCAGGAGGTCTGCTTCCATAGTCCCCATGTTTTCTAAAGCTGGCCATACATTATGCGAATTTCGGATGGTTTTTCAGGAAGCAGCTGATGGAAGGAGCCTGTCAGAGACGCAGGCTGCAGACGAGTGGCACTAACAGATCCGACAGCCTATCTCATAGAAGAATAATGGCAATTAGGTAAGTTTTTTGACAGCACTTGATTGACTGGGATGACATGACAACATGATAATTTACAAACCTTATATACCAATCCCACTTATACGCAAGGTGGTCATACACTGTGCAAATTTCATCCAGTTCATGAGGAACTGGCCGAAATTTGCACAGTGGGTGCCACGGCCAGCACTCTTTCAGCTCAGCTGATCAAAGGAGCTGGTTGGAAAATCTTCATGCAAACAGAGCCGGCAGCCAATGAGCCGGCGGCCCTCTTAGGGCATTCTGACAACGTCCGCTGTCAGAATACAAAAGAAACAGCGAAGATTCCTCGATCAACGCACTCATAGCATCGATGGAGGAATCAGCTCTATTTCTTTCATTCAGCCCATGGGTTGAACAAAAAAAATAGGGGCAGTGTATGGCCAGCTTTAGAGATCTCTAAGTATAAGGGTGATTGGTATATAAGGATTGCTGATTGCATATTAGGAGTTGAAATCCTGTCCAGATTTTAAATATATATATATATA
>NW_017306957.1:8828-49164 GCF_000935625.1 Nanorana parkeri | reverse complement strand
GGGGGGGTGTTATTTTTTTTTTACTATATAATGGAAAAAGTACTATATAAAATGGAAAAAGTGCCATAAATGTAAAAAAAATAAATTAATTCTTACCCATATTTTTAGTAAAACATAAAAGTCGAGGTCACGTCGTCTAAAAAAACATCAAACATGTCAAGCCTTAAAATTGTGTGTGGCCGCAAAATCGCAAAAAACGCCCATAGGCGACGATTAAAACGATTTTACTGCTCATCAGTTTAGTGTTATTGGTGATTAATGGCTCTAAAATTATTGCTCTCACTCCGACGTTTGCGGCGATATGCGACATGTGCGGCACAATAGGCGCAATCGTCGTTTTCTCACGTAGGCGAACCCGACGCATATCTGCGTGTGTATGTGGGGGGCGGGGACTTAAAAATGTTTTTTCTTTTTTTATGATTCTTTAATTTTTGTATTACTTTTTTTTTTTACACACAACTTTATTGCTATTACATGGAGGGCTAAGATAGCCAATTTACATGACAGGTCCTCTTTATGGAGACATCAGGGGTCTCCAAGACCCCTAATGTCACCTAGGGACCCCCAGAGAAGCTGATGAAGCAGAGATCTGCTTCATCAGCTTCTGTAGCTGGAGAGTGACACTGAATGCAGGAAGTGATGTAATATACATCACTTCCTGCATTCGGGGACTGAGAGGAGATCAAAGGGAGACCGTATACTGATCTCCCTTTGATCTCCTGTCACAGAGCCGTGCCGCATAGGGCACAGCGGATCTTGGGACCGGCAACGGCAGTTAGAGCTGCTAATACAAGTGATTGAGCGTCTGGAGACGCCCGAGCGCTTGAATGTAAAGCTCCCGGCCGGCCGTGTAATTACAATGGCCGGCCGGGAAGCTGCTCGTCAGGCTCCACCGTCCTCTCGTCACAGACGAGAGGACGAGTGGATATTTCAAGCCAGTGGATATTTATATAGGGCTTGAAAAATGTGTGTGTGTGTGTGTGTGCGCGTGCGTGCGTGTGATACTTATTACACACACACACCGAGTAAATAAATGAGATAGAATTACTATCTAACCACATGAGGCCTAAGTCACCTGACATCTATAGACACATTTAGGTTGACGGCTTGTACAAAGTCATGATTGGCTACTAGAGCAGACTTTGCCTTTCCACATGTGTGTGCTGCTGTGCAGGTTCAGGTATTTAAACAAATTGTATTTATAAATCGTTTCATTTTCTTCAATGAATACAATACTAGATCTAATTGATGTTTTTAATATATTTGCCTAGAGTTACGCTTTTAATCAGATCAGCCCTGTGGAAATATAAACAAGGGTTCCAAACGATTATGGTCTACTATAACAAGGGTAATTGTACAACCAACCAGTGATGTGACCGATACCCAGACAATACGATCAGCATTTCTCTGACTGAGCAACTTGTCATTTGGATTGTCTCCATCAACTCACCATTCGCCTTTTTAAAGAGTTCAACAGCGTCGGGGTTTAGAGCCAACAACTTCTGTGCAACTTCAATAAGGGACACCAAAATCTTCCGAAGCTCTGTCTGAAACTGTACAAGAAGAATAAGATATCACATCAAAATGTCCAATCAATACTTTGTTAGGTGTGGATATTGTGTAGGAAGTTGGCGGTCATTGGTTTGCGATTGTTGTTTGTGTAACTGTTGGAGAGATTTCCTCTCCAAATAGAGTTCCAATCTAAGCGAGCACTTACATCTCTCATGTTGTGATGAGCCACGGAACGGTCTGCATTGCGAACAGGTAGACCAGCAGTGGCCTTCAGGATGGCGTCCTTGTCTGGTGCTTTCTGTTCCTGCTTCCGCTGTCAAGAATAAGATTACCAAGATGTTGTATTCTTAGGAAACTAAGCAAAGCAAGCAACATGGCCATCCTTAATTAAAACATGATCAATGTTGTTTTCCTTGCCAATTCCTTTCTATTTTTCAAAAGGGTAATGTCAAATTAACCTATAAATGGCGAAATAATTACACAGACCCACCTTCTCCTCTGCAGAAACATCGGCCATCTTTGGTGGTAGAGGCGGTGCCCGCTTTTTAATCAATAGCAGGACATCTGTAAAGAGAGGACAGAGAAATTAGCATTCTATTGGCTTCCACTGATAAAGCAGCCACACATGGGTAGTTTTGGTTGGTTGTTTAAGAGTATTTTTATATTCTTTTGTGTGTAACCTTATGAAATGATAAATTACAGCTACAAATACGCTTTAAAACTAGCGTTTCTTTTTTTATTTTTACATAATTGCTGCATATGTTATAGGACTATATTTCATATCAAGATTTGCAGGTGCACATGGCTATGATAACATCCAACAGTGAAATCAGCATCCTTGCGGAATGTCTGCTGTTAGTAAATCAGCAACAGGTTACATAACGGGGTAGCAGTATTGTTTTCAATAAAAGGAAACTGATTTTCATTCAGAACATTCCACAAGGCCTGGGGCACCTCTGTCCTGAAGGTTTTCTTCTGCGATAGTCTTGGCGTCAGACAGGACTCGCTCTGATGCAGCATGGACCAGCTTATGATGCGTTAGGACCTTGGGATCTTCCAGACTCCCGTGCGCACACTGCCAATACATAAAAAAAAAAGAAAAAAATACATTCATGTATATGTTGTTATTTCTTTAGCTTCAGTCTAATCTGTTTCTGCCCCATCTCTGACTATAGTGCTTGGTGGAAACTGTGCTGCTCTTCCATTTTCTTCCCCTCTCCACTCTGTGCCTCAGAATTTTCAGTGAAAGGTTTTGCATCTGGAACACTTCCTGTCTGGGGAAAGACAACTTGCAACAGGACCCACTAAAGGTGGCCATACATTGCACAACTTTCATTCAAAATTTTCCGTTTCTGGCAGGAACCCTAATTCGATTATACCTAGGCTTCCCTATCAAGAAAGGCTGCAACCAACTAATCGATAATAATAGATGAGAATAGTTGTCAACTATTCCCATTACCGATTAGTTGGTTGGATCTCCTAGCTCTCTCCTCCACAGTGGGAGGAGGGCACAGCAAACAATGGGCGGGTGCAATAGCCAGCCTGCTATTGCAATTTGAAATGGCTAATAGCAGGCTGGCTATTGCACCAGCCCACTACCTGCTGTATTTTCATTCAGCTGCCATCTGCAGAATCTTGCCACTGGCAGCTGTAATTTCCTGACTAAAAAAGACGCTCGTCGTGCGTCGCAAAAAAAGGTACTTGTACCCTTTCTTTAGCGATTGCCGCATGGATGTAACTCCATTTAAATCAATGGGGCCACACGGCAATCACCGTGTGCAATTGTGCACAATCGCCCACATCTAAACATAGCATAAGGGAGTATAAAGGGTAGCCAAGACAAGTGTCTTATGCTGTTGACTGTGATCTGGAGTCCAAAAAAATTTATCATACAACATCTGGTTCAACGTCTTTTACCGGTCACATTTAGGCAAAGCAGTGTGCATTTGCTTAGATATGCATGATGTCAGATATGCAGTGGACATTACTGCAGTAATGTGATGGCTAAACCGGACTCCTATTAGCTGGTGCATGGCAAGAAAAAGAATCAAGCATGGTTATGTAAACCCCTTTTTTCTCTTCAGTTTCAAGGTAGAAAACCTCATATATATGTTAAGATAAGGGCAGAAAGCTGAACCACAGACAGAGGAGGTGTGTGTGTGTTGTATAATAATTCATTCGTAAATGTAAATGTGAGAAAAGATGACTGCGCTCTGGTAAGAGCCCTCAGTGGTTATATTTGCACTCACTGCAGTTCCTCTCTTTAATTCCCCTGAGGTCTCATACATTACAGTAGAATATTCTGTAACACAAATATCTTCTGTGAGTGCCAAACAATGATGTCAGCCCCTAAGTACTGCTCCCAGGATACTCTCGGTTTTACCCACCAGTCCTGGGAATGTCAGCATTGAAAAGGGACTATCATCACAGCAATGCTACAACTCATACAAATACTGCATCATCACATGATGTTCCCATGCTAGGGCATCTGAAAATGACTTTGTATAAGTTTGTAGAGCTCCTGCAGACTGACGGAGGTTGTGGTTTGAGGCCACTGAAAAGAGTGTGCGATCAAAATTTGGGGCGGATACTGTGGATTTAAAGGCATTACAAAACAGCAACAAAATTTATTTTGATATAAAGGACAATGTTTTATGCCTCATGCACACGAGCAGGCTGCGTTTAAGCCCAACAAAAGAGTAAACGCGACTAAGCCCAGCACAGAAAAAAGTGATCTGGGAAGCATAAAGTTGTTTGTACTCACCAGATCACTTTTTTCTGTGCTGGGCTTAGTCATGTTCACGCGCGTTTAGCCGCATAAAACTGGGCTGGTCGGACCCGGAACACAGAAATTACTATTTTGGGTAAACTGACCTAGACTGAATGTACCTAAATGCTCCTGGTCGCCTAGGTGTGCATTCAGTCATAGAAAAGCATTACATGAGTCCAGGTGCGTTTCAGAAATGGGCTCCAAATGCACCTGAACTCAACGTTTTCGTACATAGTATGCACGAGGCCTTAGACCCCGTGGTTTGCATACAAAAGTCCAACTGGAGCTTTCCTTAAATATAATAAGTATTATTCTTTACCACTACAGTCTCCATCTGATGCTTCCAGGAGTGTCAGGTGCCAGCATCCCCCTGCTGCATGCTGTGGTTCCATCTTCTGACCCCCATTCATCACTACAGGACCAGCAGTAAAATAGGTGTTGCGGGATGAAAGCACAGTGCATAGCAGGGGACAACACCCTCAAAAGGTTTAAATGCTGAGGGGTCCTACAGTCCAACACTGGAATATAATGAAGGCAGGCCACACAGACCACAAGAGAGGCGAGTATAAATGTTCTTCTTTTGCAGGGAAGCTTCAGTTGGATTTTTGTATGTATGTATCTAACAGAGTGACTTAAAGGGTCATCTAAGATCTCATCAAGAACTGTACCGGGTTGTGTGAAAGCAATGAATGATAAATATGAAAAATAATCGAAGCCGATTTGTTAGGTTAGGTTCACACCTAGGCGACACCTTATCGCGCGGCAATCGTGCACGGCTAAACAGCCGCGTGCCGTGTATCGCCCCCCAAGAAAAGGTACATGTACCTCTTTTCTGTGATTGCCGTGCGGATGCCACCCCGCTGAAATCAATGAGGCCGTGCAGCAATTTCTGTCTGCAGTACAGGACCGCACAATCCCGAAACGCACGTCCCGGGTGTCACACTAGCCTGAAGTGTGAAGTGACTATTCAGTTTCACTGCATGTCTATGTTAGCTAGTGGTGGGATTATACACTCAGAATTTTCACGGATGTTGGGGGGGGGGGGGGGGGGGTGTGGCCGGAATGCACCGGATTGCATTGCGGCCGGCTCTAGTTGTTGTGGGGTGGGGGGGGGGGGGGGGGGGGGGTTAGGTTGGAGTTGGTAGCTTCCGTGCAACCATAATCAAACCATTTTCTTTATTGCAACTGTGTGGCAAAAGTGCACAAAAATAACTTTCATTTCAAATCTAAGGAAATTGATTTTTGGAAAAGTTAGTGTGTGGTCAGCATAAACGCCACGTTCAGAGAGATCTCAGAGGCTGAGACATAGCAAAGCTCTGGGTCCAGTGAGGTGGCTCAGGTGTCTTAAAGCACAGCAGCAATACTCTGACACCAGATACTGAAAGGAGAGGCAGAGACTCGAGATTTTTGTTACACAAGTTGGCGAACTTTGACCGGCAAACGGCGTATAAATGCACGCTTACATTGCGCAAGATTACATACTTACATGCCCTTTCATTTTTCACTAAAAAGTGAAAAATGAAGGGGCATGTAAGTATGTAAGGGCAAGTTGGGCAACGCTTGAAAAAGCAGTGAACATCCAAGCAGTAATGGTCTCAGACTACTTACTGTCTGATTTAAAAAACAATTCCTGGCAACAAGGATACTAAAAGCTACTCAGCAAACACTGCAACTGCGATAAAGTAAGAAATGTCACTAAATTGACTATATATAGAATTCAGTGCAATTGACTCCAAGATAAACCCAAATAGCGCCACCACAGGATTACTGGGAGAATACTGAAACCAGAGCTCTGTACCTTCCTCCATCTCTCCTGTATCACCAATCACAATTAGATTTGTAGGTTTGAGCGTATTGGTGGCCATAGGAAACTTTGACAACAACTAGAGAAAACCTCAAAAGTTAGACCCCGGCTGTAATATTTAAGGAGCATTGGTGACTTGGTTTCTGGGATCTGTCCAGGCCTGCCTTAGGGCTAGTTCACACCAGTCACAGTGCGCTCTAGCCCGATTGGGGCCGGAGCGCACTGGATCACATTGCGGCCGGCTCACTTTGTGTTGGAGCGGAAGGGAGCATGGCGGTTCATTGAGCTCAATGGCACCACAGCCACACCCTCCGGCCGCACGGGAACGCGTGGCACATCAATGCCTGTTTTCCGGTACAGTCAGAAAAAATAGTGCTTGCAGCATTTTTTCTGACCGGACCAGAACGTTCTCGTGTGGCCGATCGCACTGAGGCCGGAGGGCGTGGCTGCAGTGCCATTGTGTCCAATGCACCGTCACGCCCCCTCCTGCCCCAACACACAGTGAGCTGGCTGCAATGTGATCTGGTGTGAACTAGCCCTTAGGGCCCCTTTCACATGGGCATCCTGACCAGGTCTCTCTGTCAGTTTATCAGCTGGACCTGATCGGAAGCCTGATGTTAGTCTATGGGCAGCCGGATCCAAATGGCCATGTATCCGTTTACATCCAGCTACACCTGGCTCCGGCCAGGTCCGGAAAACAAACAGATCAGAGTTCTGTTTTCGATGGAGCGGACTGTGCCGGATCAGAGGTAATCTGATGGAAACGGATACAAGTCTGTTTACATCTGATTCACCATAGACCAACATGGGTCTGGTCATTTCAGTTTTCTCCTCCAATACAAGAAGGATAATAGTAGTGGGACACTTCTATGACACATTATAAGGACATGGACAAACAACCTCAGCACTTACTAAGGGAAAAACCCCCATAATGGCCCAATACGCCAGACAGCCACTGACATAGCATGCCTATTGCTACCAACTGTTCCCCAATCTAGCCAAAGTCATCTCAATTGCTCAACCGTCACATTATATTTCCAAGTAGCTAAAAGAAAAACCTAAACTGACCACTGCTCAACACCTAGCCTGAGCTTACACTGGACTGAGGACGCTCTCTCTTTTTTTTTTTTCAAATCAGCTTTTATGTACATAGATAAAATACAACAAGGTGGTATACACTGCCATGCAAAAATAACAATATAGCCAGCACACGTAAAAGACTGGCAGCAAACAGTAATTGTGTCTCAGATACAAGAGCACACATGGGCCGCCCTCCAATTGAGGACTCTCTCTTGTCCCTACATCATGCAATGAAGCCGGAGCAACAAATCACCACATTGTTATGTGGGAGGAAATGGCGCAAACCACAAGTTTCCTCCCCATACCTGGAACCGTCTGGTATTTCTCTTCACTCCTGGTGGGGAGCGGAGTGGCAGGGGAGTATAAGCTGCTATGGAGGCCAGCATGAAAGTAATCCTGTTTTGTGAAGATGTACCGCTTTATAGGATTGGAAGTTCCCCACATGAGTTACAATATACACTAATATGTGCAAGAATCCTGCAAGTCATTAACTATACACTGAGTGGCCAGATTATTATGACCACATGACGTTTGAAGGCAAATTAGCTATAATTATCTATAATTTCGCGCTGAAGTTGCTAGAGGGCCAGACCATTATAAATAGGGAAGCAGGTTGTTTACCACGACAGTAGAAGTGATTTGTTTCTGAAGATATGGGTAAACAACGCGATTTAAAGGAGAACTATGAGATGAGTGATTTCCACTCACCTCATAGTCCTACCTGACCTGTGACAATGAGACTGTCACAGGTCGGCTCAGTAGATCGGGAGGTGAGCAGAGAGCTGTGACAGGGGAGGGGCTGGATTTCCCCTCCCCGCCAGCGCTGACTGGCGGAACGGACGGGGAAAGCTGGCTCTGCCTCTAGATAGGCAGAGCCATCTGTCACTCACGCAGCTGGGCGGATCTCGACATCGATGTCGGGATCCGCTCCGGCGTCTCAGTATACCGCGAGCTGTAGCTCGCGGTATACTGAGCTTAGGGTAACGGGAGGACGCTAGTTTGTGTCCTCCCGTTACCCTAAGGAGAACTATGGGGAAAAGCCCTGACCCCATAGTTCTCCTTTAACAGCCTTTGAACGTGGGATGATTTGTTGACGCTCACAGCCATGGAGCAAGTATCGGCAAAACAGCAGAATTCGTTAAATGTTCAAGAGCAGCTGTTGTTAAAGTGTTTAAAAACTGGACTGTCAGACGAAAATCTGGGTCTGAACGTGCGAATTGTGGCCGTCAGCGACTGGTCAATGTTAGGGCAGAACGGAGAGTGCCAAGACTGGTACAAGACAAAAGAAGGGCAACAGTGCCGTGTCAGATTCCTCGCATCACCTTTCAACATCTCGTGGAGTCACGAGGCAGCCCAACAAAGTCATCTCGTGGAGTCATCTCGTGGCCCAACAAAGTACTGATGGGGTGGTCATAATAATCTGGCCACTCAGTGTATGTATTAGAGAAAGCCAGGACCAACTATACCGATGAACTTGAGGAACAGTTAGAAAAACGTTATAAATAAACGATGTAAATAAAAACATTTATCAACTGTCCAAGTTTTTAAAGTGATTTTAAATCTGTTTCCAAAACATGTTGCCTCGTTTCCCTGCATGAGAACTGGCTGGAGGGCGGTTGGGGTATTTATTTGGTAATTTCAGAAAACAAATAATAATAGGATGGGAAGGGTCGGAGATGTAGCAAGAAAACGTTGTTGTCGTCTTTTCTTTGTTTACTAGTGAAAGTGACCTTCTTGTTTTCCTTTTAAAACGCCTTTGTAGCCGATTCAATATTTTTTCATTTTAAACCCGTTGGTTTCCCCGGCATGGCCAAAACAGAACACCGTGCCCAATCAAGAGCAGTCTGATTTTTGTGTGTGTCCCTGGTAGAAATACAGAAGAGGCCACAAGGGCACAGAGTTATCTACATAGATCATTTAGAGCCTGCGAATCTCTCAAGGCGAGAAAGTGAAAACCAAATGCCAAATCACCATTGCCAAAGCTGGTTACAGAAACACTGACCACGTCAAGGACGGCATGAAGCTACACGCATGAAGCTACACGACTTCACCAATTGCATCTGGCAAAATAAAAGTCTCACAAATGGCAGGTTTTCATTCTCAAAGTGAACTGTGGCCCAACGTTTTTATTGCCCATAGTTCTCTTTAGGGTCACAGGAGGGGATTTATTCAACCTCAAATACTAAGTAACTAATATCTTTCGGTGACGCAAAACACAGCATATAGCGAGCTATTGCCGTCTATATGCTGACAGGGCAGGGCCGTGCTGCAGCCGGGATGGATCCTGACAATATTGTTGGGATCCACCTAGAGCTGCAGCTAACGATTATTTTCAAAATCGATTAGTTAGCCGATTATTAAGTTCGATTAATCGGTTAATCGGATAAAACATTAAAAAATAAAATACATTCGATTATAATCAATTATGTCGATTAGTTGTTGCAGCCCTAGATCCACCCCACTATCTGATTGACAGCTGGCTCTGCTTCTCTAGAGCTGTGCCCGCCCCTTCCCCCCTCTGTCCCTCCAATGAGTGCTGGAGGATCGAAGAGGGAAGGGGAGAGTCCCTGCGGGGAGCGGTGACTGAGAGTCAGCACTCTCTGCAGGGAGATGATCAGGAACTCAGCGGTATGTGATCACTCAGTCCTCGATCAATAGAGCCACCGTGTGACAGCCTCAGTATAACACGTCGGCTCTAATTATGGGGATTCGTGTTTCCTGTGTGTGGGGGAGGAGATTCCATCTCGTGATGCTGTCCTGGAAGACGTTATGGGAAATATGGGCTGAAAATCTCGGCTTATACTCGAGTATATACGGTATTTCACTCTCCATCAAAATTCTCCTTTAAATCTCCAACCTGATTGATAAAAATCCGTGCAAGTATGGAAAAGAACAGTGTGTGAAAATAAACAATCTGATGTCAGTATTCAGACAGTAACTTCCTGGAAAAAAAGGAAATAAACCCAAAAGTCGGACTGGGTGCCATCAGTACCAGTTCCATTTGTGTTTGCTCCAGCTGCCAAGAATGATTCTACTCAGACAAAAACCTCCAAAGACAATGCAGAGAATAAAGTGACCGAACCAGGAATGTCCACATTGTTCATCCCTTATAAACAATAAAGGAAGACACCCCAAAGACATGCTGGAAGGTTAACTGGCTCCTCTCCAAAATCATTGTCCCTGTATGTATGCATGTGAGATAGGGACCTTAGATTGTAAGCTCCTTGAGGGCAGGGACTGATGTGACTGCGCTTATGTAAAGCGCTGCGTAAATTGTCAGCGCTATATAAATAACTGTAATAAATAAATACATTTGCAATGGATGGCATTTTCTAAGTCTATTTTTTTTAAACACAATGGGGGAAATTCAGCAAAACTGGAGCAGACAGAATCTGGAGCAGTTGCCCGGGGCAACCAATCAGCTTCTCTCTTCAGTTTGTTCAGGTAAGATTTGAAAATGAAAGAGAGATGCTGATTGGTTACCGTGCAGAGCTGCTTTAGACTTTGATAAATCCCCCTCCATGTGTGTTCATTCTGCTCGGTACAGTATAGAGCCTGTAAAACATAAGAAAAGCCGCCTGGCAAACCCTGGAATGGTTATAAGTGACGTTGGCTGGAAGCATCAGCCATTACCGGTTCTCATTTGTCCTATGAGTTCCCGTGTGTTAGGAGGACAATAAAGGTATAAAAGGATGAAATGAAGGGGGAGCACGCTGTACATGGGAGAGGCCGAGGACATTCATTACAGCTGGCAGGATTCTTGAGCCTGCGTATACAGGATGGCACTATCCCTGGCAACCAATCATATGCTTGCTTTCATTTTCTCCAGTGAGCCAGAAAATCTTATAGACTGCTAAGAACTATACAAATAGTGATATCTGATCAGTCACCCCTCCAGGGTCACATACATGTCACAGTCCCTCCTCCTGAGTCACATACATGTCACAGTCCCACCTCCTCCCCCTCCAGGGTCACATACATGTCACAGTCCCACCTCCCGAGTCACATACATGTCACAGTCCCCCCTCCTCCCCCTCCAGGGTCACATACATGTCACAGTCCCACCTCCTCCCCCTCCAGGGTCACATACATGTCACAGTCCCCCCTCCTCCCCCTCCAGGGTCACATACATGTCACAGTCCCTCCTCCTCCCCCTCCTGGGTCACATACATGTCACAGTCCCACCTCCTACCCCTCCAGGGTCACTTACATGTCACAGTCCCACCTCCTCCCCCTCCAGGGTCACATACATGTCACAGTCCCCCCTCCTCCCCCTCCAGGGTCACATACATGTCACAGTCCCTCCCCCTCCAGGGTCACATACATGTCACAGTCCCTCCTCCTCCCCCTCCAGGGTCACATACATGTCACAGTCCCACCTCCTCCCCCTCCAGGGTCACATACATGTCACAGTCCCTCCTCCTCCTCCCCCTCCAGGGTCACATACATGTCACAGTCCGTCCTCCTCCCGAGTCACAAACATGTCACAGTCCCCCCTCCAGGGTCACATACATGTCACAGCCCCACCTTCTCCCCCTCCAGGGTCACAAAAATGTCACCACAGTCCCCCCTCCAGAGTCACATACATGTCACAGTCCCCCCTCCAGGGTCACATACATGTCACAGTCCCCCCTCTAGGGTCACATACATGTCACAGTCCCCCCTCCAGGGTCACATACATGTCACAGTCCCACCTCCAGTCACATACATGTCGCAGGCCCCCCTCCTCTCACTCCAGGGTCACATACATGTCACAGTCCCCCCTCCAGAGTCACATACATGTCGCAGTCCCCCCTCCAGGCTCACATACATATCACAGTCCCTCATCCTCCCCCTCCAGGGTCACATACATATCACAGTCCCTCCCCCTCCAGGTTCACATACATGTCACAGTCACCCCTCCTCTCAGTGTCACATACATGTCACAGTCACGCCTCCTCCCCCCTCCAGGGTCACATACATGTCTCAGTCACCCCTCCTCCTCCTCTCAGTGTCACATACATGTCTCAGTTACCCCTTCTCCTCCTCCTCTCAGTGTCACATACATGTCTCAGTCACCCCTCCTCCTCCTCCTCTCAGTGTCACATACATGTCTCAGTCACCCCTCCTCCTCCCCTCGTCGCCACATACTCTCATCACCCCCTCCTCTGTCAGTGTCACATACATGTCTCAGACATTGCTCCTTCAGCCTCTCGAGTGTCATTTCCTCTGTCACGTCTTCCAACCATTCCGCCCCCTCCATGGTGCAGACATGGAGTCTGATCACCCGGCCGGGGAAGATCTTCTCCTCCTGCACGAACATGGAGCGGTCCAAGGACAGGAGAGCGGCAGCCTGTCACAGGATCCCTCTTTGCCTCTATCACCGGAACCCCGCCCGGGGCATGCCGGGAAATACAGCTGCATTGGAGCCCCCAGTAGGCGGCGAGAAAGAACAGAGCAATCAAAGTGCAATACAGAGCCGCCGCCGACAGGTGGAAGGCAAGAGCAGCACAATGTCCTTGTTATACAGCACAAAATCCAGCAGATGGCGAGCGAGAGCGACGCTACAACAATACAAATGAGCAGCCGGCAGATGGCGAGCGAGAGCAGTGTAAAGGACAATATACCATAGACCAGGCATTCAAACTCAGATCAAACAAGCGGCCGAATCAAGAGGAGTAAAGCTGGACATACACATCCAATCGGAATAATATTGGAAAAAAACAAACAGGCCCTTGCACTACACAGCTGTTGGTAGGTCTAAAGATTGTACAATCAGATTGCATAGTGTAGCTATGTAGCCTGGAGAGTGGCTACTTTTGCTGCCCATTGTCCCTGTGAGTGTTGTAAGGGAGCCACCACTTCAGGATCACTCTTGTGATGTAGTACTACCATCTCAATATAAATTAGTAAATTAAATGTGATATTTTAGTCCATCACAGGAGCGAGATTGGAGTGCTGACTACTTTACAACACACACAGGGACCATGGGGAAAAAAATGAGCCACACTCCAGAAGTGAGGACAGTGTCAGTACCAATTCAGAGATGATTTGATAATCTGTAGCCGAATGATACACAAATAAGATACATTTTTGTTAATAGTTAAAAGAGAACTATGAGGTACGTGTTTTTCCCCAGAGTTGTCTTTAGGGTCACGGGAGGACATATACTAGCGTCCTCCCGTGACCCAAAGCTCAGTATATCTGTCAGCGCCACAGCTGGGACGGATCCCGACATTACTGTCGAGATCCACCCAGCTGCGTGAGTGACAGCTGGCTCTGGCTACCTAGAGTCAGTGCCACCTGTACCCGCCACCTCCCCCGTCCATTCCTCCACTCAGTGCTGGAGGATCGGAGAGGGGGAATCCCTGCAGGAGGCCGTGACTGACAGTCACCGCTTACTGCAGGAAGACAATCGAGGCGTGAGCAGATCGGTGGCATGTTCCTGCTCACTTCCCGATCGATAGAGCCGACGTATGACAGCTTCTTTGTCACAGGTCGGCTCTAACTATGAGGATGAGTGGAAATCACTCACCTCATAGATCTCCTTTAAGGTACTTGAATGTATTATATAAATTTACCTCCTGGGTATAATGTCACTTTAACCCTTTCGCTGCCAAGGATGTAAGGCATACGGAGGAACAAAAGTGTTCCGGACTGGCCAACTCAGTATGCCGTACGGACCTGGCATTTACAATAACATAAGTCGCTTATTTACAGTTTTGCGTACCGTACTTTTTTTACCTTTTCGCAAAATCTTTCTGAACGTTCATTCTGTGCAAATAGACACAAAAACAAACAGTCTTAGTTATATCTCAACTCCATCTGGAGGAGATAATGTGGTATCAAATCATGTTTTTTTTTTGGGGGGGGGGCATTAATGGTTTCTTGCACCGGGGCCCAGAGGTTTCTTTCTAGTTACGCCTCTGAGTGTAGGGTTAATGTTCAACAATTAACTTTAGGTGTACGGTTGGGGGTGAATATAACACAGGTTCCGGCACACAGCTTCATGGTCCGATCTTGTATTAAAGATCAGATGAACAGTTCACATCATAAACCCTATGTGCTATGTGCTATGACTAAGGCCATGTGTTTACTGAAACACATTATAGGGTTTATGATGTGAACTGTTTATCTGATATATAAAGGGTTATTAAACCCTCCGTTTTTTTTGCATATGTCTACTGCTACCAAGCAGTAGATATATGCAAATACTTTAGAAAAACAAAAAACGCTTTAAAAGAGGTTTAAACTTACCTGTGTCTTCAACGCGCGCTGCCGAGGAGAGACACAAGGTAAGTCTATGGACGCGTGCACCCGCATGCAGACACCGTGGTAGGTGAAGTGCCAGCAAGCACAGAGGAGTCAGCGCTGGATCGGAGACCCGCAGCATCGCTGGAGAGAAGGCTGAAAAGAACAGATGAGTCAGCCCTGGATCGGAGACCCGCAGAATCGCTGGAGAGAAGCCTGAAAACCACAGGAAAGAAGAAGATCGGACTAAGAGACATCATTTAAGGTAAGTCTCTACACTAACAATGGGGGGAGGGGAAAAAATGTATACTTTAATATAGGACGGGAACATGAAGCTGTGTGCAGGAACTTGTGTTATAGCCATTGCTTACTGAGGCGGACGCATCCTTTCCTGAGCACCAGCGATTCCCACTATATGCACAATATGGGACTACAGGTTGAGCTGGTTTCCAATGCTGCTTTATGTTCAGTTGGGGGGTGCACAGCAAACAGGGCCCACTATACACTTTTGGGTCTACTCTCGTCCCTTTTGCCCTAGTATGCCACTTACAACATCTAATAAGAACAGATTTTCAGTCCTAGCTGACAAGTACTGACTTTCTGCCCATATTCCAATAAAACATAACTACAATACAGGTAACAAATTACATGGATGAGCTCAATGGAGGGAATTTATCATTGTAGTTATATATTTTGCCACAATAAACCTGTCGCAACACAGAATTTGGCCGCAATGTGCGACTGAATTATTATTCTAGCGTTATATGGGTTCATGAATGTGTAGTAGAGCACCAGGTCAAACATTTATTCATTTTGGTCACAGAGAGCTTTTAGAAGTGTGGCTGCTTAGTATAAGAGAAGATTTGTGAGCCTGGGGAGGAGAAGGAGGAGCACAACAAAGAGCGAAATGAATGAGGGTGAGAGAGACAAGACAGAAGATTTGGAAGATGAGGGTTACATGAGAGTAAGAGAAGTTCTATGAAAGCGCGTGAAGCAGAGGAGAAATGATTTATGAGAGGCAGAGGCACAGCGGAGAAGGAGGATTTGTGAAATGGCGGAGGAACGAATAATAGACATATTTATGAGATGGGTGAGACATTGCAAACAGGAGAGATTCTTCTCCTTTGTATGCTTTGATCTATGAATGAGCTCTAAAGGCCCATTCACACCAGACACAGTGCGCTCTGACCCCATTCTGGCCGGAACGCACTGGATCATATTGCGGCCGGCTCACTTTCTCATACAAGTCACTGACCTGGGAAGTAAAAGTTTAGACAGAAAGGGGAAGGGTATGTAGAGCTGTTTTCCACAGGAAGGGGTTAAAGAAGAAGTGAGAAGACTTTTATGACAGGATAACACAGCCAGATTGTTCCGTGTATAATTTCAGACGCAGAGGCAGACATCCCAACTCTCCCGGACGCTCCGGGAGTCTCCCGCTATTAGATAGCGGCTCCCAGCCGCCTGGAAGAGAAACATTTTCTCTCGGAAAGGTTTCCTCTGCTCGGTCGAGCAGAGGAAACCTTTCCCTGCGATAAAAAATTTTCCCCCGGACATTGGGGCCGCCAGCGCCCAGAAAAAGGGAAAAAACATAGCCAATAGCAAACTAGCTATTGCACCCGCCCACTGCTGCTGTCAATCAGCAGAGGGGGACCTGAAGTTCTACATCAGGTCCTCTTCTAGTGATTGACAGCAACAGAGGGCGGGTGCAGTAGCCAGCTTGCTATTGGATATTGCAAATTGAAATAGCCAATAGCAATCTAGCTATGTATTCCTATGCTGGGTTTTTTTTTTTTGTTTTTTTTTTTAAACAAACAAACCTGCAGATAGCAAAGAAGCTATTGCTTCCTGTGCTATCTGCCATCATTTCAGGGGGGTGCTCTCTCTCTTAGTGCGCGCCACCTCCCCTCCTATATACAGTATATACCTCAGATCCTCAGTGAATGCCCCCTCCCCTCATATATACAGTATATACCCCCAACCCTCAGTGTATGCCACCTCCCCTCCTATATACAGTATATACCTCAGATCCTCAGTGAATGCCCCCTCCTCTCCTATATACAGTATATACCTCAGATCCTCAGTGAATGCCCCCTCCTCTCCTATATACAGTATATACCTCAGATCCTCAGTGAATGCCCCCTCCTCTCCTATATACAGTATATACCTCAGATCCTCAGTGAATGCCCCCTCCCCTTCTATATACAGTATATACCTCAGATCCTCAGTGAATGCCCCCTCCTCTCCTATATACAGTATATACCTCAGATCCTCAGTGAATGCCCCCTCCTCTCCTATATACAGTATATACTCCCAACCCTCACTGTATGCCCTCTCATCCCCTATATACAGTATATACCTCATATCCTCAGTGTATGCCCCCTCCTCTCCTATATACAGTATATACCTCAGATCATCAATGTATGCCCCCTCCCAGCTATGTGCAGCAACCAATCAGCTTCTCTCTTTCTTTTTCAAATCTTAACTGAAGAAACTGAAGAGAAAAGCTGATTGGTTGCCATGGGCGACTGCTCCAGACTTTGTCTGCTCCAGTTTTGATGAATTTCCCTCAGTGTACACCTCTCCTCCCCTCCATACTCTCCTAAGCACAGTGTCTTCCCCTCTGTATATCCTCCCTCCTTTGAGTAGTTTCCCCTCCCCTCGGTGTACGCCTCCTTATTTCCTATACACATTGCATCCATCAATCCTCCTAATTCTGGCACGCCCCTCTTCCTCCTTCCTCGCCCCCTCTCCTCCCAGGCCCCGCCCACGGTTGGTCTGATACGTGGCAGGCGGTGGAACGGGCCGCTGTGCGGGAGGGGGCGGGGCTCGGCCGCCACTCATCTCTCATCATGGGACAGAACGACATGATGGGTGCTGCCGAGGACTTCGCCGACCAGGTAAGATAGAAGGGCCCGTGGCCCCGGTACTTTCTGCACCTACTCCCACGTGTCTCCGGCTCTCCTTTATATGCCCCCGGGGGCACCGATAGTCCTCACTTGAGCTGCTGAGGGTGGGCTCCTCTTTCCACTGTCGGGGCCCCTGGGTTCCGTTCCCTGGACACACATATGTAATTGGGCCCCGAATACGTGCCATGTTTATGGGCTTTCTCTGTGCACCAGGGGCTCCCAGAATCCATTACCGGAGATGGCCGTTGGGATATTCCCTGGGCCCTCACACATGTTATCTGTACACTAGGGGCCCCGCAGTAGCTTTTACTGGCCCATCACACATGTAATCTGTACGTTGGGCCCTTGTAGATTGTACAATGGGGCCCCCCCTAGTCTATTCCCTTGGCCCTCTCAAATGTTATCTGTACGCTAGTGGCCCCCCCAGTAGCTTTACTGGCCCATCACACATGCAGTTATTATGCTGGGCCCTCTCGTATGTTATCTGTACGCTGGGTACCCCCACAAGCTTCCCTGGCCCAACACGCATCTAATCTATACATGGGGCCCCACAGTCCATTTTGTTGGCCTTCACATGTAGTTTGTACAGTGTACTGGAGCCGTGAGTGACAGTCACGGCTCTCTGCAGGGACAGGATCGAGAAGCGAGCGACTGTATGCGTTCGCTCCCTTCCCGCTCTATCGAGCCGACGTGTGACAGTTTAATTGTCGCATGTCGGCTCGAACTATGAGGCTAAGTGAGTTTTACTCACCTCATAGTTCTCCTTTTTTAATAGGCCTAAGATTTTTGCTCACACTACGACGTTTGCAGTGATTTAACATGTGCGGCGCAATCGTCCTTTTTGCACATAGGCACAACTGACACGTGTTTGCGCGTGCATGTGGGGGGCTGGGGACTTTAAAAAAAAAAAAATTACTTTTTTTTTTTTTTACTTTATTGCTATCACATGGGGGCTAAGAAGCCCCCTATGTGGTAACCAATTTACATGACAGGTCCTCTTTATGGAGACATCAAGGGTCTCCAAGACCCCTAATGTCACCTAGGGACCCCCAGAGAAGCTGATGAAGCAGAGCGGCTTCACCAGCTTCTCCCCAGCTTCTGAAGCTGGGAATGACAGCAGAATGTGGAAGTGATGTAATATACATCACTTCCTGTATTGGGAGAGAGGAGATCAGAGGGAGATCGTGTATTGACCTCCTGTCGCAGAGCAGCCTTGCCAGTCCTGGGCACAGCGGATCTCGGGACCGGTAACGGCAGTGACAGCTGCTAATACAAGCGATCGGGCGTCTCTAGAGACGCCCGATTGCTTGAATGTAAAGCTCCCGGAAGCTACTCGTCCGGCTCCGGCGTCCTCTCATCACGGACAAGCGGATTTTTCAAGCCCTGCATATGGGGATGGTTGGGTTGGGGTTAGAGAGGGATGGGTACACATGAGTGGCTGGGTTAGGTTATAGAGAGATGGGCACACATTAGGAAGGGTTAGTTGAAGGTATAGAAGGAAGGGCACACCAGCTTTTGTTGAACTGCAGTTCCCATGGGGCATTGCAAGATAGCCACAAGCACGACTTCGGGTGGCAGGGGCATGATAGGATTTGAGTGCCAAGGTTGCTTACCCCTGGGTTAGAGAAGGTAAAGTTGTTCAGGAACTGGTAGTATAGTGACTGGGCGCTGATCTATTCTGCAGATAGTAGCAGTTGTGACATCCAGTGATAGTAGGAGATATAGTGTTTTCCCCTTGGGGTGGGGTAGCCCTAACTTGCCTGTGCGTGTTGATGTGCAGTTGTATGCACTACAGCTCCTTCTGTATTCGACGCTACCAGAGATGTTGAGATTCCATCATAGGCCAACACCTCTTATACATAAGGTTGTAGCAGCCGAACACTTTCTCGCTTTGCAAAAGTATAGGATACGCTGCTAAGCCCCGGAATGGGTCACCCTCATGTGAGTGCTAAATGCCAGCCGGGGCTTGTTCTATGTACCAGACTGTACAAATCCAAAAGGAAAAGGTCATGCTGGTCCACTGCCTTTAATACATTCTGAGTCGCTGACCTGGATCAGTTATGCAATTGGAACGTAACATGACGGCCAGGCAATGGTTGGCGCTCAGCAATGACGGTCGTCTTATTTCCCTTTTTGATTTGTTTCCTTTCCACATGTGTATGTGCTATACCTAGCCATCTACACACGTGTTTATATGCGCCATAGCTATCTATCTATACACACGTGTGTATGTGCTATACCTAGCCATCTACACACGTGTTTATATGCGCCATAGCTATCTATCTATACACACGTGTGTATGTGCTATACCTAGCCATCTACACACGTGTTTATATGCGCCATAGCTATCTATCTATACACACGTGTGTATGTGCACTAGCTATCAATCTTTCCAAAAATGCATATATAGGGGTGTGGAAATTACAATAATAAAACAAAAAAAACTTGTCCAAGGACTAAAGCGGGGGACCAATCTATTTGTCCCTCTTGACAACCTACTTCTCTAGATTAAAAAAAATGATTGTAACCAAAACCGTATTTAACCGTGCTAAGAAGCGTCTGACCAACAAGTGCTCACATTTGCAAGAAAAATCACATAGCATAGGACTATGCTGGATGACAGTACGGGGTACAGATAGTACTCCTGTGTCGTCGGACGTGAAGGGCCGTTTGCTGAAAGGTAAGTATAGCTTATTTGCTGAAAGGTATGTATAGGGGGGGTGGGGACAAATTTGAGTGGGTGATTCCATTTTCCTAAATCACTTTGGAAAGTGAACTTGCCCTTTAATGTACATTGTGCGTCTTAGAGAGCGCTAACACGGCTACCACAATATGGCAGACAGTGAAATGGGGGCAGCGCACATGCACACAATGCCATACATGTGCGTTTATTACCATGCAGATTGTAGGGGCGGGGCAGGATTGGTTTTAATTTTGTTTTACATTTTACTCATCTTTTTGATTTTTTTATATTTATACTTTATTTTTATTTTTGTACTTTTTAAATTTTTATTTGTTACTTTATCACTTTTTTTTTCTTTTTTTTTTTAAATTAAATGTATTGCTATCGCATAGGGGCTAACAAGCGTGGAGGTGACAGGTTCTCTTTATGGAGCCAGCCCTCCAATACAGAAGATGGAGCACAGCATTGTGCTCGATCTCCTGTGCAGCCCATCTTGTGACCTAGGGCTGAAACAACTAATCAATAAAATCAATTATAATCGATAATGAGAATCGTCAATGATTCTCATGATCAATTAGCTGATTTTCGATTAGTTGAATCCCCCTCTGCTCCAAACCCACTGGTGCTGGCTGCAACGGTCTGTGTCCCTTACAATCCCCACTGCTCTCCCCGCCTGTATCAGCAGAGGCAGCAGGGACACAGACCCCTGCAGCCGGCACGAGCGCCCCATTCCTCCTCCTCTGCCCGCCCAGTTTCCTTCTCTGCTCCTCTGTGCCCCCTCTTCTGCCTGTGTTCTATCAATCCCTCCAATTTGAGTCCGAGGGATTGATGGAACACCAGCGTCAAGTCTCCCATCAGTGGCTGGAAACAATAGCCAGCCTACTATTGGATATTTTAAATTGCAATGACCAATAGCAGGCTGGCTATCGCACCTGCCGGCTGTCAATCAGCAGACTAGGACCTGAAGGAGAACATATGCATTAATTACAGTCTTTAGCTGTGGGCTGTTTTTTGTTAATAAAAGGAATTTGCATGTTTTCAATGTATTATCCGATTGATCCCTCAGCTGTATGTAGTCACCTTTTCTTTAGGCTCTTGGAGCTTACATGGGGCAGACGCTTCTGGCTCTCCATATCCCAATGCAGCATTGAAGGGGAGCCAACTATAAGCATTGGTAAACCACAGATTGCCATTAACCTTGTTTTCAGTTTATTTATGAGCAGGGTGTTCAATAAATAGACAAACAAAGTCGATTTGTGGTGCATGTGTGCAAATTGGAAACTTTCCGGTGCACTGGTACATGTGCATGCCATTTCCCCCAGTCTGCAGAGAATCATGCTATCGTGTGATTGTCAGCTGATTTAGACAATCTTGTTCGCACACAGTGGGGGAGGGGTTTTTCTCCGCTCCAGTTTTTCTCCGCTCCAGTTTTTCTCCGCTCCAGTTTTTCTCCGCTCCAGTTTTTCTCCGCTCCAGTTTTTCTCCGCTCCAGTTTTTCTCCGCTCCAGTTTTTCTCCGCTCCAGTTTTTCTCCGCTCCAGTTTTTCTCCGCTCCAGTTTTTCTCCGCTCCAGTTTTTCTCCGCTCCAGTTTTTCTCCGCTCCAGTTTTTCTCCGCTCCAGTTTTTCTCCGCTCCAGTTTTTCTCCGCTCCAGTTTTTCTCCGCTCCAGTTTTTCTCCGCTCCAGTTTTTCTCCGCTCCAGTTTTTCTCCGCTCCAGTTTTTCTCCGCTCCAGTTTTTCTCCGCTCCAGTTTTTCTCCGCTCCAGTTTTTCTCCGCTCCAGTTTTTCTCCGCTCCAGTTTTTCTCCGCTCCAGTTTTTCTCCGCTCCAGTTTTTCTCCGCTCCAGTTTTTCTCCGCTCCAGTTTTTCTCCGCTCCAGTTTTTCTCCGCTCCAGTTTTTCTCCGCTCCAGTTTTGATAAATTCCCCCCAATGAATTTGTCAAAACAAATATTTGCTACATGTACACTTTTTTCTTTTTTTTTTAATGAATCTTTTCTTTATCTCAGTCCTGCAGCTTATTTCACTCAGGCACACCAGGAGACGATTTGTGATGTCTCTGCATGCCAGGTTGTGCTGGCACATGTAGTTCTCCATCTGTAGTTTGGCTACGTTGGGTCCTTTTCTGACGGGCAGAGACTTTGAGAGATTCGGCATTGAGCGTCTGTGTAAGGGTTAATTGCCTTATCACTAAATATATTTTTTTTTATCTGTGCTGTCGGCAGATGTTCTCTATGGCGGTTTCCTGGAAACGGGTTGACTCACTGTGTCTTTACGGGGCACTAATGAGCGAAGGAAAGCTGTTCTTTCTTGATTTTACACAGAAATCAGTTCATTTGATTGTTGAATGTTTCTGCTCTATTGGTAAAGAGGGGAAGAAAAAGCATCAGTTGGGCCCCTTTTTTGTATACAGAGTGGGGTTAGTGTGTGGGCAAACGGCAAAATACACACTTGGAATTACGTATGTAGGAATTTGTATTTAAAAACTAAAGTGTAGCCGTCAGTGTTACCATTGGGGAGATTCACTCGTCTTTTTTTTGTTTGTCCTGGTGACCACAGTCACTGAGACTGAAAGTGATGGGAAACCTAAATTTGAAGTTGTCACCAGAACAAGCTGTGAGGGTAAATCTTACATCGGGAACATCTGTTTCAGTAACACCTGGCTGAGAGGGGAATTTCTTTCCCTTTCCTCTAATTTCCTGTTGTCTCTCGAAAAGGAACTGAATGGGACACAAACAGCAAGCTATATACTGATGGAGTCTCCATAACCGTATTCAAGGCAAATCTTCCAGTAGGAAGACGTTCTTGTGGGAGAGATTTGGCCTCACTTCCTATTTCTGCAATAGGACATTTCCCAAGGTAGCTGTGGGTGATATATACACACAAGTTCCAGTGCCTTTAGGATGTAGTGGACATCAACCCAATGGAGACACGGCAATAAAAACTACTCTTATAAAAAGTATTGTTGTCACTGTTCCGTCGGCGAGATTCCCTCTTGCTTTCTGTCACTCTGGCTCGCTGTCGATGGTTTGCGATGTGATGGTGACATTTTTCTAGTGGAGACATGGGAATAAATGATGACTCTTCCCTGTCCTTGCTTTCTGTGTATGTAGCAGGAAAGGGTTGGATTCCCTGTTTTTATTGGTGCCTATGTCCCTATGGGGCGGAGAGTACATCTGAATAGAGAAGAAGTTCCTTGCTACACTCCTCACCCGAATTCCCATGCAGATATACAGGTGGGTGCTTGAAGTGACTGCGGATGGCGCCGCCAGCATGTAGATATTTGAAGAATGTCAACAGCACACCAATTTCCTTACAGCAAATGAATAGCCATTTATTGACGTGTGCTGTCTCTCGTTTTGCACGCGCTTTCGGGGCTGCGTAGGGTCCCCTCATCAGGTTCACAGATGACTGAGCACAATGAAGGGGACCTTGCGCGGCCCCGAAAGTGCTTGAAAACAAGAGACAGCACACGCCAATAAATGGCTATTCATTTGCTGTAAGGAAATTGGTGTGCTGGTGACATTCTTCGAATTTCCTGTACATCTGTCTAGAGAGACACAACAGGAAGTAATTAGAAATCTCCCCAGAAGTGAAGGGAAATACCAATGATGTATTTAGTCACTGGAAGAAGTGTCCCTGTTGGATGATTTCTCCTCTACTCTTGTTCTTATTTTGAATTCCTCGTCACCTTCTCAGGACAAATGGTGGACATTGGTTATATCTTCAATGGTAGTACAGCAATAATACACCTTAAAGGGGCTCTAACCCTTCCATAGTCCATCCAAAACAAGAAAAATGTTTGGGCTGGAGATGAAAGTTTTTTTGGGTTGTATTCAGAGAGCAAAACCGTGAGAAGGATTTGTGTAGATCAGACTTTTATAAGAGATGTCGGCACACGTTTTGCATCATTTTCCTATAGTTCTTCAGCTGAAAACTTACACCCACCCTCTTTCTCTTGCAGGCTGCGTCGGTTAGTTACTCGGTGTCCTCCATAGTGCTAAGTATTAGTGTGCCGCATGCTGTGTGTGATCCGTCCTGTACTTCAAATACACAACACACACCGCCGATGAAAATAGCTGCAGCCGTGACCCTAGAGAGGCCACGAAGATAGTTTGTGTAATGGGAGTTTGTGCTGTGACTCTGGAACACTAGGGGCATACATGTACCCATTCAGGCCCTTGTTTAATCCCCTAGCATTGCATAATACCGTTCAATTTGGGTGGAAAAAAAGTTGTATTCCTCAGGCTTTGTTTACACTGGTGTTCAGTTCAAGCATTTAGCACCTAGTGAAACAATTCAGCAATGTTGGAGAGTTTCAATTATCGGTGTTTTTAGCACAGTGCAATGTACAGATAATCGGGGATCACCTCAGACACACCCAGAGATGATTTGTGATGTCTCTGCATGCCAGGTTTAGATGCAGTGATCCTGGTCATAAGCTGCTCATAAACACTGGTCACAGGCGCCCACATTTGTAGCCAGAATATTACTGTAATTTGGAGTTGCATTACCAAGCTCTCCCTGAGAGTCTATAGATACGTTTTTGCTGCGGTCCTCCTTTCTTGAAAGAGGGGATGTCGTAGGGACGGATTTGCACGGTTGCAGCGTGGTAATGCCCTCGAGGTCCTGAAAAGGCAAAGCATGTTACCTTTTGTTTTTCTCTGTCCTCTAGCTTTGAGGAGAAAACAAACCTCCATCTGGTCAGGGTTGCACACTAGAAGGATAGTGCCGATTCTCGCCTGCTTTTATTCTGTAAACTTTGACATAGAACATTTCAGGGCTCTCACTGACCTTGTTTAGCAGAGTTTAAAGTGTATGTCCTAACCACAATCATGGTGGTCCTGCACCTTTCTTACCAAAAATGGAGCTGGAATTACAATGATTTATATAGCGCCAACATATTCCGCAGCGCTGTACAATCGTTTAGACAAGACAAATAAGAAACACTGACGGGCATCCTTGACATACAGAAACAGTAGGTGAGGAGGACCCTGCCCAAAACAAGCTTACAATCTGGAAGTGGAACAGTCAGGATTCTACCTTCTTCCCACAGGCTTGGGGCCTCAGTGAAACAATTACAGCAAAAGGGGGATGAAGAATCTGGGGAGTAATTTCCACGAGCTGTTAGGTATAGTTTGCATAACTAGAAGTGGATGTTAAGGCTTGGTGCAGACCTTCGCGATCTGGGGTAGCGCGGCCCTGCACAATGCAGGCTGCGATTGCCGCGAGGCCCCATTGATTTCAATGGGGTGACATCCTTTTTTTTTCTCTCGATATGCTGATGGACAGCCCATCTCATGTAGGCACCTAGCAAGGAAGACTAGGGGCATGACTGTACGTTGTTGTTGAAAGCCTAAATCTGCATGTGTACCTAACAGATATGGGGACTTTTTTTTTTTCCCCTCTATGAAATGATGTGACTTCAGAAAGCTGATGGAATTTTTTAAACGGGAGTATTGCATGACAGCTGCTCTACTAGGGTGTGGGACAGCTGGAACCTGCAAAAAATAGGCTGCGAGAGAGGCAGCCATTATTTTAAGTGGCATTACAAGATCACTGAACTAAGCCTAATTTGTCTCTTGCCTTGTCCGCAGTTCTTACGGGTTACGAAGCAGTATTTGCCGCACGTTGCGCGCCTTTGCCTCATCAGCACATTCCTGGAAGATGGCATCCGCATGTGGTTTCAGTGGAGTGAACAGAGAGATTACATCGAAGCCACGTGGAGCTGTGGCTACTTCCTGGCCACCATTTTCGTCCTTGTTAACTTGCTGGGACAACTGGGTGAGTCTTGTTTTGTTCATTGCTATCTGAACTCCATAAAATGGACACAGGTTTCGATGTTGGGAGGTGGGAGCTTCTTTATAGGTCATAGTGACACATATGTGTGCACACTTAGGACTTGAGTATCAGGGACTCCACCGCCTGCACCCTTGTTGGGGCCATTAATGGAGAACTATGAGGCGAGTGCTTTTCACTCACCTTGTTCTAGCCGACCTGTTATAATGAGACTGTCACAGATCGGCTCAGTAGATCGGGAGGTGAGCGAACACATACCGGCGTTCGCTCACCTCTAGATCCTGTCACAGCTCTCTGCCGTGACAGGGGAGGGGCTGGATTCCCCCCTCCCCGAACCGCCAGCGCTGACTGGCGGATTGGACGGGGGAGGGGGCGGGTACAGCTGGCTCTGCCTCTAGATAGGCAGAGCCAGCTGTCACTCACGCAGCTGGGCGGATCCAGACATAATTGTCGGGATCCGCTGCGGCGTCTCAGTATACCGCGAGCTGTAGCTTAGGGTGACGGGAGAACGCTAGTTTGTGTCCTCCCGTTACCCTAAGGAGAACTTTGGGGAAAAGCCCTTACCCCATAGTTCTCCTTTTTAAGAGGAGTTTTCACTATCCCTAATTCAATTCTATTTTATACTATGGTAAATGTAACAGGAGCAGCTGGCACATACAAAGTTAGAGACATCTGAAAGCACCAAAACTAAAGATACACTTTTTATTATATGTGATGATGCAAGCAATATTAAATGATATAGTTGTTGGTGGTGTTTTGTAGGTTGCAACTTTGTGATATGTTGGGGTATCCGCATGTAGACACCTACGCTGATGGCCTTGTATTGTTTGCAGGTGGTTGCATCCTGGTCCTTAGTCGGAACTTTGTACAATACGCCTGCTTTGGCTTATTCGGAATAATAGCAATGCAGGTGAGAATATGGCATCTCTTATATTGTATAGTTATTTATAAAAAGAATTGCAGTTGTGTGAAAAAAACCTCTACTGTACTGTGGCTAAATGAACTCCTCAGTGAAGGGGAGGAAGGATGAGTTGTTAGTGTATTGTTTGTTTACTTTATGCCTCATCTATATTTTTTTTCATTGTTGGTAAACAGGAGGGTTGTCTTGTTTATAAGCAGCCCAGTATTGACATTGCTTTGTATGGCAACAAAAGTGTATGAGCCTATCAGCCATTGTGTGAGTAAAGGAGTTTGTGTTTTTAGTCCATAATTTGTAACTTTGTTTTATTTCAGACTATTGCATACAGTATCCTATGGGATCTGAAGTTTCTCATGAGGTAAGTGCAAGATTTGTGGATATATTATATATACAGAAATGGTTTTTCCGTTGTACAGTTACCCCCCTCCTTGTGTACTATAACTGCGGAGTATAGAGAAGGTGACGTTTTTCCGATTTTTGGATTACTAGTGACATCAGCCCAACAGTGACACCCACACAGAGCTCTCTTGAGAGCCTAAGTCCTTGCCCTCCCAATTTATGGGGCAGCCTTACCCACTGCATGACTGATTTAATTTCTCGCAAGGCTTTGCAATATATAGACAGGTTTTATGGATTTACACTGGCTGAATATGAACGCTTTCTACTTTGTGGCAGGTTAAATATTTTTTATATGTTGGTGTTGCAACTGGAGATGTCCTTTTTAAAATAGCTGATTTTTCTAACTTAAATCTGCACAATGAAAGATGAACTCATACTGATATTTAAGCTGCATGGATGACTCTTTCCAAATACTGTAACCTCTGACCCCATGACACACACACTGGTTCTTGTGTATTCTGGCGTGGGATAGGTTTTCTGGCCAATCAATTTGAAGGGAGTGTAACGTCTAAACTGAAAAAAAAAAAAAGTTGACGTCGCCATGTAACCTGAAACACGGAACTATTTAAAGGACCTATCAGCATAAAACTAAAAGTTACTGTATAGCATTCACAGCTGTGAGTGCAGAAGTCCCCACATCAGTACAGAAAATGAGATGCATTGTTTCATGTTCACTGCCATTTTTGGCTGAATGAGACTTTCCTGTGACAGTTGGCAGGTCTCTCTATTATGGGATTATGAAATGGGAAGTAAGCTGTGTGCTGAAAAATACTTCCCCCTTCTAGGCCTTGTTCGTATTAAAGTAACTCTGTACAATAGAACTGTAGGGGCTGTTTGCCGACCACCTTCTGTAAAAGAGGATTAATAGTGGAAGAAGCAGAGTGCTCCAACAGCACAGAGAATTTTAGGAGAGTAGGATGAAGCTGTGAAGTCCTCCAGTCCTCCAGTGGGTTTCAGGAGAGGATATTTGGATAAAGGAAGCAGCAGAGTCTCCCAACAGCATTGGCAAGTTCAGGAGAGGAGAGTTGGAGGAAGTAGCAGAATCCATTTTTACTGATCATCTTGTGCACTGTTCTCACTATTGTGATTTTTTTTCTTTTTCCAGGAACCTGGCTCTAGGTGGAGGGTTACTGCTTCTTCTGGCAGAGTCTCGATCGGAAGGGAAAAGCATGTTTGCAGGCGTGCCAACCATGGGGGAGAGCTCTCCTAAACAGTATATGCAGCTGGGTGGTCGTGTGCTGCTTGTCCTAATGTTTATGACTCTGCTCCACTTCGACGCAAGCTTCGTCTACGTAAGTGTTGTAAACTACCATCTTTCCATATACTTTAGGGGAAAACAAGCCACAAAACTGATCTGCTCTATACTCAACTCCAAAGTATCAGAGCATGACAGGTAAAACATTTTGAGACTTCAAGATTTGCATCTTCTGAATCTGACTCGTAAAGTAGATCAGAATGACAGCCCCAGACCCTGCACAGTTTAAAAACTGTCTGCCATGTTCTCTCACCCATATTTCTACTGACGGGTCCTGTGGCATCCGAGGTTGGATGAAGGAGGGGATACTTTTGTGCATGGGGTAGCCTTCGGTCCTAGAGGTTACTGACTTGGGATGGAAGGAGGAGTCTATTTATTTAATGTGGTTGATGTGTTTCCTGTTGCAGGCAGGCGGAGCCTATATCTCGATGGCTGTCCTGGAAGATTCCTGGAAACAGAGTTATCAGTTAATCAACTCATGTTTTAATTTAGATAGGATGGATATTCCATTGCATCATGAAGGAATCTGGTCTGTGGCCTAGTTATGTCTAATAAGGAACATTTGACTTCACATTTAACCAAATGTTTCACCCTCCAGATCCTACAGAACATTGTCGGTACGGCTCTCATCATCCTGGTGGCCATTGGCTTCAAGACAAAGCTGGCTGCCCTGACCTTGGTAGTGTGGCTCTTCGCCATCAACGTCTACTTTAACGCCTTCTGGAACGTCCCTGCCTACAAGCCCATGCATGACTTCCTAAAATACGACTTCTTTCAGACCTTGTCGGTTATCGGAGGACTGCTATTGGTGGTGGCCCTGGGGCCTGGTGGGGTGTCCATGGACGAAAAGAAAAAAGAGTGGTAGTGTTAACGACACCTGGAGTCTTGTAGGATATTCTGAATGAAAGCAGAGTCCTTTTCCAACATCTCTCCCTCCTCTCTTTGACACAACCACCTCCATCTTGTATTGTTGCAACCAGCTGTATTGCGAACCATCTCTCGCAGATCACCAGCTCTTTGGACCTGGCTTTGTGGTTCCATTACAGGCT
Source organism: Nanorana parkeri (assembly GCF_000935625.1). Taxonomy (NCBI): domain Eukaryota; kingdom Metazoa; phylum Chordata; class Amphibia; order Anura; family Dicroglossidae; genus Nanorana; species Nanorana parkeri. The sequence goes on along the minus strand of NW_017306957.1, from coordinate 19,763 downwards.
GGTTTAGAATGTTACAAGATAGTCATTGTAAAATGCAGTATCATGAGTTTTAAGGAGAGATCTCTGCTTCCCTTTAACGTTTTTTTTGTTTTGTGTTTTTAGTTTTGTTTTTTTATGTGAATTTTTCAGAATTCATTGATTTGCAGCCATTGTTGGCCTCTGGTTCTGAAATTCTTACATAATCGTTCATGTGACAGGCATCCATTTTGTGCAGTACTAAGATGAGAACGATTATTGTACTTGGTTTCTATACTTGTCTGCCCCAGAAGCGGACACCGTATGTTGTTTCTGTTCTCTGGACTCTGAGTGATCCCTCCCATCGCTGTGCGTCTGGCCAATCAGAAGAGATATGTGCTGTGAAGTATGTAATTAAATTAAAATCGTACCTCATCTTGAAACAAGCACCTTTTTTTTAAGGTGGCCATTTTCCCCCCCTCTAAGTGTTTGGCCACTTTACTACAATCACAGTTGCCAAAACCTGAATTATTTAGAAATTTCTGGAAGTTTATTATTTTGTTTCATTTTGTCTTCTAGGTTTATTTTATAGTAAAATGTCAACGGTTTGGCGTAATATGAAAATTCTTGAATTCTGAGTATTGCCTTTCCTCTGTTCATGAGTGCAATTGTGTTCATATTGACTCCGCTCCTGCCTTGCTGTCACAGTTGTGGCGTACAAGCCTCATCCCTAGGCCCTTGTCTGGAGTTTTAATTGTGTCCTTGCTTTATTTATTATTTGAAAAATGAATGAGAGATGTGAAATTGTATTACTCTCACACTATTTAAATCTGCCAAATGATTTGCATTTCTGTCCATTTAGACTGCATGCTTGGCACACAACGCATCCCAAAGAGTGACATCACTTTATTTGTTACAGTTAAAGGAGAACTATGAGGTGAGTGCTTTTCACTCACCTCATAGTTCTAGCCGACCTGCGACAATGAAACTGTAGATCGGGAGGTGAGCGAACACATACCGGCGCTCGCTCACCTCTCGATCCTGTCACGGCTTTCTGCCGTGACGGGAGGGGCTGGATTCCCCTCTCCCCGATCCACCAGCGCTGACTGGCGGAACGGATGGGGGAGGGGGTGGGTACAGCTGGCTCTGCCTCTGGATAGGCAGAGCTAGTTGTCACTCACGCAGCTGGGCGAATCCAGACAATTGTTGGGATCTGCTTCAGCGTCTCAGTATACCGCGTGCTGTAGCTCGCAGTATACTGAGCTTAGGGTGATGGGAGGATGCTAGTTTGTGTCCTCCCGTTACCCCAAGGAGAACTATGGGGAAAAGCCTTAACCCCATAGTTCTCCTTTTAAGGAATACAGTGATAACATTCCGCCTACCCCATCCCCAGCTTTCTTACTCCATCTGCACATTTGAATGCTGCAACCCTGATTGGCTCCTAGAGCTGCCCCTTCTCCTAGTCTGACTGCTGAGGTGCAGGGATTTGCAAGGGGGGAATGCCAAGCCAAATTAAGGTACCTACACTATTTGAAATTAAAATACTTTTAACCCTTTCCCTGCCAAGGACTTATGGCATACGGCGGAACAAAAGTGTTCCCGGTTGGCTAAGTCAGTAAGCCGTACGGACCTGGCATTTACAGTTCTGCTATAAGCTCATGGTCGCTTTAGCTGTTCCCCTTCAAATTAATAGCTGTCATCAGCGGCTCACAAGCTGCTGATGATCGCTATTATCAAAAATACCGGCACCTCTTCCTGTAGTTCAGCTGCCCTAATTTAAGAAGCATAGTATTATAGGGATCCAAGGTCTACATCTCATGCAGATAAATTCCCTAACAAACTAGGCATTTGTCCCAACCTTGTTTTGCATCATGGTTAAAGACTGCACAGCTTACACAGGAGCAGAGCAGTTAAGCTGCTTTTGATTCATTCAATGGCTTTTTTCCCCTCCTGGTTCAGATCTGCTTGTCTATGACACACTAATTAGGTAAGTTGGTTGCAAACAGACAAAAAATAAAATCAAAGCTGTGTACATATAACAGGCACATAGAGGCCTGTGAGCGTTATTTATGTATCTTACGAAAAGTTTAAATCTTGTCTTTTAACATTACAAGGTAAAGGGAAAGTAATATAAAAGGGTACCTGTCAAGGTGGAGCTATTGGTAATGGCCATATGTGCTTCACTACCTAATGTGCCATTGATGTGCAACATCCCATGCTTCTTCCGGTGATTGGCTCACTAGTTATGAGGCAGAGATCACTTTGGAACCTTCAAAACCAAGTTAACAATGGCAAATTCTGTATGTTGAGAATGACAAGTTACTGTTTAAGTAAAAAAAAATTGGCCTCGTATGATCTCCCTAGCAGTACAATTGTTAATAGGACGCACAGACTTTGGATTGGTAAAAATTCTATAATTTGTTTAGATTATGAGTAGTGCTAAGCACTCTCTCCTATGTCAAGAAAAAGAATATAAGGTGTACATGAAACGTACAGAAGTCTAGAGTAAACCAATGTGTCCTCCAAAAACTGTAGAGAGAGAGAGAGAGAGATTTATTTTAGGGATGTTCAGATACCAAGTATCATACTCGATACGGATAGTTTTCCAGCTCCAGGACCAGACTAGGCAGCTGTCATTTTTAAGGAGCATATGGAGCACCTGGGATTTGTACATCTCTGTTTTAATGTGCGTTTCTCTCCCCCCCCCCCCCCCCTTCTATAAATTATATAAGGGATGCACCAATACCATTTTTCCAAGTACTGATGCATACAATTGCTGATACATTTGTGTTTGGTGTTGTGACCGTTTTTCCTAACACAACAATACAGACAAATGATTTCAGGACAGTGGTGGAGTACTAGAGCCAGGTCCCAGCTGCAACCGCAGTAGTTTTCGTGAAAATGCCAAGTATCGACACTGGTATCTGAACATCCCTAAAATAAATGAATACATATATCGGTTTTTGGTTTTATTTTTGCATGAACTTATGAAGGTTTAGAACCCCTATGGATTGCATTGCAGCACACCAGGAATGTAGCAAGCAGATGAAACTGTATTTGCAGGACCTGATACTCCCAAGGACCAAGCAGGACCCAGGATCAAGGTGACAAATCCTGCACATACTTTAAGCATTTATTGTACATTAGAGGTTAAGGTACAGATTTAGGGCATAATGCTGCCATTTTTAAGTTTGGAAATAAAATATGAGCATCTGTAAAGTTATTACTGCTCTTTGTGCCCTTGCTGGGGAAGGAGTCTCACCCTCTCCCCTTGCTGTTAAAGGAGAACTATGAGGTGAGTGCTTTTCACTCACCTCATAGTTCTAGCCGACCTGCGATAATGAAACTGTCACAGGTCGGCTCAGTAGATCGGGAAGTGAGTGAACACATACCGGCGTTCACTCACCTCTCGATCCTTTCACGGCTCTCTGCTGTGACGGGAGGGGCTGTATTCTCTCCGATCCGCCAGCGCTGACTGGCGGAATGGACAGGGGTGGCTACAGCTAGCTCTGCCTCTAGATAGGCAGAGCCAGCTGTCAGTCACGCAGCTGGGCGGATCCAGACATAGTTGTCGGGATCCGCGTCAGCTGCGGATTCTTAGTATACCTCGAGCAGTAGCTCGCGGTATACTGTGGCGTCTCAGTATACCGTGAGCTACAGCCCGTGGTATACTGAGCTTAGGGTGATGGGAGGACGCTAGTTTGTGTCCTCCCATTACCCTAAGGAGAACTATGGGGAAAAGACTTAACCTCATAGTTCTCCTTTTTAAGGGGTGAGGGGAAATCTTTCATAGGGAATTGAGAGATTGCCTCTTCCTTCCTGTCTGGAATAGGAAATTACAAGAAATCTCCTAATGCAATGGGACAAAGGAAGGAAAACAAAGATGGAGTTGCAAGCATTCACTACTCTACCCAAACGCAAAAAAAAACACATTTTGGCTTGGATAGAGTGGGAAATGGCTAAAATTATCAGCGTATTACTTTCAAAGACAGATTACCCCCACACACATACTTATAATATACTTTTATACCACCAAAAGAATTGAGTTCACAACCTATGGTTACCTAATTCTGTGTAGAGGTATGGGCAACTATTTCCTGCCGGTGATCGATCGAAAGTGCGAACTTATCGAGTTGTGGGACCACATGACTTCCGGTTTCCTCAGAACTACGAGGTTTGCACACAAAACATGTTGTGCACGAGCGGCATCCATGGCATTGCCCTATACACATAGACCACAGTAATAAAGTAATAAAATGATCTAGGGTGACAGTAAGCCAGCACGTTCTTTATCTTAGGTGCCCCACTCAAGCGGCGGCCATATTGAGTGTGGCACCTGAGATAAATAACGTGCTGCCTTACTGTCATCCTACATCATTTTATTACTGTGGTCTGTGTTTATAGGGCAATGCCGTGGATGCTGCTCGTGCACAACATGTTTTGTGTGCAACCATCGTAGTTCTGAGGAAACCGGAAGTCATGTGGTCCCACAACTCGATAAGTTCGCACTTTCGATACATCACCGGCTGTGTCCTTAAATATGTTTCCTCACTTCCTGTCCTGTGCCAACAGGAGAGAGATGACAGCAGAACTGGAAGGTAAGGACAGCAATAACAACACTTAGAGATTCTAACCCTTCCGCATACGAATTAAATGTGCTTTTATAACGCATTGTTCAGTTAGATATCATCCATCATTTCCTTTCCAGACAATAATACACAAAATGGTTTGGAGTTGGGCTCTTAATAGTTTCCAATGCAAAGGGAGCTGTTGAAATATACTGTATGTCAAGTCCTGCCCCTTATCTGAAATCAGCTGCCTTAAGAATAGTTGTTGGGTAAGTGATTCTGAATGTACTTATAAAACTCGGTCTGTATCAAGGATGGCCTTAACTAGGGATGTCCCGATACCGCTTTTTTAAGACCAAGTACAAGTACTTCCCCTCATGTTGACGATACCAATTACCGATACTTTTTCTTAAAGGGACAGGTGACATTTAAAAAAAAAACAATAGATTAATTATTTTAGGCCAATTTGTTTATGATTATGAAGAACTTTAATTAAAGACTGTTTTAGAACAACCTAAAACATTTAAACTATTCATGTTTTCAACCATGATCGTGTGGGACCGCCCAGGCGGTATTGCGGCGGGAGACCGCGCAATCTGCCTGGCGCGAATGGAGTGCCAATAGAAAATAATGGCACTGCCAGCGAAATCGGCGGTGGTGTGCGATTCCGTGACATTATTTTCTAATGGCACCCCAGTCGTGCCAGGCAGATTGTGCGGTTTCCCACCGCAATACCGCCCTGCCCGTGCGGTTGCACATGATCGCGGCTGAAAACACTGTTTATTCGCATGCAGATGATGGGGCAGCGGGGCTGGTTTTCATTTTTTTCAATTTTTATTTACTTTGTAAACATTTTTAATTTTCATTTATTTTATTTTTACTTTATCGTCTTTTTATTTAGCTACATTTTTAATCAGTTGTTATTTTTTAAACTTATTTTTTTTATTTGTGAAAATGCCCTGTATCGGGCCCGATACCGAAGCTAGCATCGGTATCGGGACATCCCTAGCCTTAACCTTGAAGATCCATTCACACCATTGCAGTGTGTTTAATGCGTGTGATGCAATGCATTGATGTGTGTTAAGGCAGTCTATGCATTTGAATGGGCTGCCTAATGCACCAAAAAAGGCACAGGTACAATTTCTAGCAGAGCACTGAAGTGCATATTTGTCAGCAAAGTGCATCGGAGTGCCATTAAGAATAAATGACACCATATCTCACCATTGCATGTCCTGTGCATTGCTGAAATGCAGTGGTGTAAATGAGCCATGTTTCAGATTGGGGTTTGGACTTCATGCATCCCTCCTTTTGGAGGTTGATAGGGGGTTGTGGTCAAATGCTGAACAAGAAACAAAGACATCTTTTACGACCAATACCATTGCCACTTGACCTGTCATGCTGACCTCCTGGCTTCAGGTCTTCATTTGCTGGCCTGCAAAAAGGCTGCGGCTCAGAAACGTTATAAGGCTTGATCTGCATGGAAGATGGTTAACATGACAGTCAGACAATTAGCATTTGTAGAAGTTCAGCAGAGCCAGCTGTATTATTATTATTGGCACTGGCATCCTACACAGTCTATATGTACTGTTACCTGTCTACATACATATTATGGAATAAAACCATTTCCATCTTCTACTACTGGTGAGTATAGCCTCTGGTTCTGCTTATTTGCAACTACCCCTCCCACACACACTGCAAGGGTTAAGTGCTCTTTTTGGTCTAGGAAGGAAAATAAGGTTATACTCACCTGATCCTCAGAGCTGGCTGTTAGACGGGTCCCTGGAGCCTCTCCTTCCCCCCGCTGCATCGGTCTAAGGTTTGTGAGTCATCACATTCTATACTCCATGAGGACGCAGAGGGACAGCAGCCTGAAGTTGGGATTTCAAGTGTATCCCCCCCTCCTAGATCTAGTAGGAAGAATTAGAACCCCTGTCTGGTTCTTATTGATGTTTGTGTACACATTAGGTAGGTTCACCCTCTCTGTCCAAATGACCATGGGATAGGGGTGGGAAATACAAAATCTTACAGCTGTCAACAGAACTAGATTTGAGGGTGCTGAGGAAGCTTCTAATGCTGCAGCAGAGGAGGAGAGAGGCTGGGGGGAGCGGCCGGCTCATAGCATCAGGTGAGTATAATTTTGTTATTTTTGAAGCTAGACAAAAATGAGCACTTAAAGGAGAACTACGGGGGTCAGTGTTTTCCCCCATAGTTCTAAGGGTCACGGGAGGACAGAAACGCGTCCTCCTGTGACCCAAAGCTCAGTATACCGCGAGCTACAGGTGGCGGTATACTGAGACCGCTGCGGATTCCGAGATCCACCCAGCTGCGTGAGTGACAGCTGGCTCTACCTATCTAGAGGCAGAGCCAGCTGTACCCTCCCCTGTCCGTTCCGCCAAGTCAGTGCGGGAGGGGGGGCATCCCTGCGGAGAGCCGTGAGTGACAGCTCTCTGCAGTGACAGGATCGAGTAGTGAGCGAGCGACACTGTGTTTGCTCACCTCCCGATCTACTGAGCCGACCGGTGACAGTCTCATTGTCACACAGCGGCTCGACTATGAGGTAAGTGAAAATCACTCACCTCACAGTTCTCCTTTTAACCCTTGCAGAGCAGGGATAGCCCCACTGCAAGGAGATATTTTATTTTTTTCCTGGAGATTGTGAACTAGATGTAGGTACCCTAAACTGTGGCCCCCTGACATTACCAACGGTCCAGGAGCTTCAAATATGTTAATGTGCTACCAGATGAATGCAGAATTGATCCATTCATCTCTTACAGACTTGTAGGTTGGGGCAGTTAAAAGGTCTTGGAACTGTACTCCAAGCTGCTCCATTCAGGGCCCATTCACACCCAATGCATTTGAATGCGTTAATGTACAAATCCCAAATGCATAGGCACAAAAATTTCCAATGAGTGAAGTTCACATCATTGCGCTGTGCTGACATGCATTTTTAAAAAGTAGAGCAGACTGCATTTTTCCACAATACAAATGTGTATCAAAACGCATGTGAACTCATCCCTTATTTAAAGTGTATTCTTTGCTGCTCTGTAAAAAAAATGCAATGCAAATGCGTTTTTGTAGGCATTTACTGTGCGTTTTCAGTGTGAATGGGCTCTGAAAGTTCCTTTTGAGTGAAGCCAAAACTAAAGTGTTACTCACTTTGGCCACATGGGGCAGCAGTGTACTTAATGGCTGGGATTTGAACTGATTATGAGAATGTATTTATTACAGGTGTTTATATAGCGCTGTCAATTCATGCATTGCTTTACATAGTTGCACATTCACATCAGTCCCTGTCCTCAAGGAGCTTACAATCTAAGGTCCCTATGTAACATACAGGGCCAATTTAGACAGGAGCCAATTAACCTTCCAGTATGTCTTTGGAGTGTGGGAAGAAAACTGGGTACCGGGAGGAAACGCACAAGCACAGGGAGAACATACGAACTTCTTGCAGATAGTGAACCGGCCGGGATTTGAACCAGGGACTCCAGTGCAGCAAAGCAGAAGTGCTAATCTTTAAGCCATTGTGCTGCCCTGTCATGAATCAGATAATATAAAACATGATTAACAAGCACTATTTTGATTGCACTGCAGTCGCAATGTGACTTGCGATCCGGTGCGGCCGATCGCATTGCGGCCGGAGGTCGTGGCTACGGTGCCATTCACTTCAATGGATGCCACGCCTCCTCCAGCCCGGCAAAATGCGATGCAGTGCATTCCGGCCAGAATCGGACCGGAACGCACTGCCTATGGTGTGAACTAACCCTAAATGGACAGCATTTAGTTTGTATTGTCTATTGATCATTCCTGCACAATGTGTGTCAGCATGGTTTGTAGTCTCCAACAAAAATGGGGGACAGTCGTCACCCCATATTAAGAAGTCCTTGAACAAGGTCCATCATGTCAGAATCCCCAGTTATTATTTTAGGGCCTATTCATGCCCGATTCGTTGGGGCTGCGCAAATTGCCTTGTCACGGATAGGCACAATTCATGCATGCAGTCCTTTTTTTGTCGCAGGGGGATGTGACGCGGTACAACCACCTTGCACCATGCTGTGCCCATAGAACTTAATGAAATGTCACTTTCAGTAAAATTCTAAATAAAGTAACCAGTGCAATGTGCCAAAATCAGCACTGTGCCAGGCACCACACACCAGCTGCTGTGCAATTTGCTCAGCGGCTGGTGTGAATGGACCCTAAATGAAAGCTGCATATTTAAAAAAAAAAAAAAACTTTTAAAATTCCCTTAACACATTAATACTTATGTGAGATTTTAGTGACTGGGTTTAGATACTTTAACCCTCCCATCACCCAAACCCTAAAACTTTAATACCACTATAAAAGTTACTGACAGGTCAGCTTAAAGCACGCAGTAGATATATGCAAAAACATTTAGAAGAAGAATAAAGTTGGCAAAAGTTACCTGTGTCTCTGCCCCTCGCTCCCAGCTGTAGAACTCCTTGAACTCCAGTCAGTGACTTTCCCTAGGCTAAGATGATATCATCAGTCTGCTGCAAGCAGAAGAGAGAATTTTCATAGTCTCCCCTCAGTGATTAGACTGTATGCATATCCAGTGGAATTTACATGATTGTGTCATTTTTGTCACGATTGATTCATTTCAGTCCACGATGTAGATGCTGACACTTGATGATGCCAAAAATAATGGTGCCTTCCATCTGGGGAGAACCACAGATGAAGGCAATGAAAAATGCGATCTCTCTGAGAATACCTGGATGTGATACATGCATTACACATGAAAAACATACGGTAGCTGATGCTAGGTACACTTTATCCTTAAAGCTACCTAACTATGCCCCAAGTCATACCCCTTGGATTGCCTCCTCCTGCCATGTATATTTTATGTTTTTGTTTTTTTTTCATACCTTTTCCAGATGTCTTCAGGCTGACCATGTAATGAAAAGGGTCTGCTTCACCTCTTCTAACAGCATTGGGCGGTCCTATATGATGTAAGGAGCAGTGATTATGTGATGTCATGAGCAACACTCTCTGTATCTGTATCACTGTATGTGAGCTCAGGGTGGCGGGTCCATAGTGATGACAAGACCCTCCTGGGTTGAATGATATTGTGCATTATCATAGTCAGCAGACTACAGACATCCAGTGGCTAAGTGGAAATGTGGGTGACAGCATTGGTGTTTTTACACCTCCTAGGGCAACAGTGTTTTGTAATTTGCCTGGAGCTGGGCTTTAACCCCTACACTGAATCCATTCTAATCTGTACTTACCTTCTCCTTGATAAAAGTAACCGGTGTTTCTGCACCAGTATTGGTACCAAAAGCAGTTTTCTCCCTGCACCAAAGCAGCGCAGTGCCCACATACCAGTACCTACAATGATTAATATTCATGACACAATCTATTAGGTTTGACTTATACTATCTAGACCTCTTGTATACAGTCTTGGAAATGGGACAGTCTCTTAAAGTGCTCCTCCAACCAAAACTCTCTGTTTAGCCAACTTTCTCTTCTTAAATGACTATGCTGGAGCGATTACTAAGTCTGATTCTGGACTTTCCCCACCTATGTGGGCTATTTTAAGCGATCTCACTTCCAGTGTGTAAAAATCTTGCCATTCATAGAAGTGGGTGGGTTCTTCAGCCAACCAGACCCTCCTCCCTATAGTGAACAATCAAACTGCTCTACCGTCAGTACTATCCCCAGTGGTGGTCCTATGCCCCCCAGTGGTAGTCGTCCTGCATCAGTTCTGGCCCCCCCAGGGTGGTCCTCTGTCAGTTCTGTCTTGTCAGGTACCCTTTTATTTTTGCCCCAGGTGATTGCCCTCAGTCATCTCTTCCCTCTGTAGCAGTCCTCATCAACTCTACTGCCTGCGGTGGTCCTCAGTCAGTTCTGCCTCCAGTGGTGCTCTAGTGTCTGTTCTGCTCCAAGTAGTGTTCCAGCATCAGTTCTGCCCATGGTGGTGGTCCCCTGTCAGTTCTTCTCCCTGGTATGGTCTTTTGTCAGTTCTGCTCTTGCAGTGGTCTCCTATCATTTCTGTGGTGGTTCTCTGTCATTGTGATTTCTGCCTCCAGTATCAGTTTTGCCTCCAGCGGTACTCCGGTGTAAATTCTGCTCCTAGTGGTGCTGTAGTGTTAGTTCTGGTCTCAAAGGTGTTTCAATGTTCTTTCTGCCCCCGGTGTTGGTCCAGTGTTAATTCTGTCATTGTGTTGGTCCAGTGTCAGATCTGCCCCCAGGTAATAGTCCACTGACCTTTCTGTCCCAAGTGTTGGCCCAGTGTCAGTTCTGCTTCCAGTTTTGGCCCAGTGTCAGTTCTGCCCCCAGAGTTGGTCCAGTGTCTGTTCTGCCGCTGTGGTGATCCAGTGTTAGTTCTGCCCCCAGTTTTGGTCCAGTGTCAGTTCTGCCCCCCGGCAGTGGTCCTGTCAGTGCTGCCCATGTGGTG
>NW_017306957.1:0-1753 GCF_000935625.1 Nanorana parkeri | reverse complement strand
TGCCCCCCGGCAGTGGTCCTGTCAGTGCTGCCCATGTGGTGGTTCTCTGTCAGTTTTGCCCCCTGTGGTGGTCCAGTGTCAGTTCTGCCCCCATGTGGTGGTCCTCTGTCAGTTCTTCCCACTGTGGTGATCCAGTGTTAGTTCTGCTCCCAGTTTTGGTGCAGTGTCAGTTCTGCACCCTGTAGTGGTCCAGTGTTAGTTCTGCCCACTGTAGTGGTCCAGTGTTAGTTCTGCCCCCTGTAGTGGTCCAGTGTCAGTTCTGCCCCACTGTGGTGGTCAGGTGTCAGTCCAGTCCCCCCGTGGTGGTCCTCTGTCAGTTCTGCCCCCATGTGGTGGTCCAGTGTTTGGTTCTGCCCCCTGTGATGGTCCGGTGTCAGTTCTGTCCCCACTTTTGGTCCAGTGTCAGTTCTGCCCCCCGTTTTGGTCCAGTGTCAGTTCTGCCCCCCTGTGGTAGTCCAGTATCAGTTCTGCCCCCCTGTGGTGGTCCATTGTCAGTTCTGCCCCTTGTGTTGATCCAGTGTCAGTTCTGCCCCCCTGTGGTGGTCCAGTGTCAGTTCTGCCCCCTGTGGTGGTCCTCTGTCAGTGGTCCTCTGCCCCCCTGTGGTGGTCCAGTGTCAGTTCTGTCACGCGTGGTGGTCCTCTGTTAGTTCGTCCCCCCGTGGTGGCCCTCTTGTCAATTCTGTTCCCATGTTGTGGTCCACTGTCAGTTCTGTCGCCCTGTGGTGGTCCAGTATCAGTTCTTCCCCCTGTGGTGATCCTCTGTCAATTCTGTCCCCATGTGGTGGTCCAGTGTCAGTTCTGTTGCCCTGTGGTGGTCCTCTGTCAATTTTGCCCCCATTTGGTGGTCCAGTGTCAGTTCTGCCCCCCTATGGTGGTCCTCTGTCAGTTCTGCCCCCCTGTTGTGGTCCAGTGTCAGTTCTGCTCCCCTGTCAGTTCTGCCCCCCTGTGGTGCACCTCTGTCACTGCTCACTTCCCCGGGCGGAGTCTGGTCCTCCCTCGGGCTGGCCGTGCTGTACAGAATGGAGATCACAGTTGACATGGAGAGATCGCAGCCTGAGATCAGCACATAGCGGATCCTCTCCGCCTGGATTCCAGGGGTCTGCCCTCTTCTTCCTGCTGTAATCGTTCGTGTAAGCAGATCAGGTCGGTGTCTGGATTTGGGGGAAGGGGATTCCAGGGCTCCAGTACAATTGGGGGGAGGGGGTGTTTGCTGGAGCACATATGGTGCACTGCTGCCCACATACGGGAGGAGGAGAGCTCTGTATGTCCCGGGACAGAAACATCCAGCGTACCGGACTCTGGGGGTCTGGAGTCATTCTTGTCCTTTTAGAGTTATATGATAGGGGGAGGGGAGTCGTAGTATGTCTGGTTCTGATTTCAGTCAATGGTCTGTGATGAAAGCAGTGATGTTCCCATCTGTAACTTTATCACTCAGCCAATTCTTTATTTTGGTGTATGCCCAAGATTTATCCAGAGTGCAAAGAGTACAACACCGGTTCTCTAGAGGGGGGTCAACCTGGAAGAAATCCTTGGCTGTTTTCTTTATAGGGCACCCTGTGGAATAAATGCATGGTCTCTATATGTAGGGGTCTCTCTGGAATCATTCATTGGCTGATATCTCTGTAGGGGTCTCTGTGGAATAATCCATTGACTGATATCTCTGTAGGGGTCTTTCTGGAATAATTCTTTGACTGATATCTCTGTAGAGGTCACTCTGGAATAATCCATTGACTGATATCTCTGTAGGGGTCTC
>NW_017306956.1:911237-911847 GCF_000935625.1 Nanorana parkeri | reverse complement strand
AGGCAGGGGAGATTGTCTCCGGCGCAGAGGGAGGGTGATGTAATCAGCTACTGCCCTCCGGGTATCGGGGGAAGGTTCCTCTATGTCGGCCTCGTGTGCAGGCTACTCACCCACCTCTCCCATCGGGACCGTGGCAATCTCCTGCGGCCGTCTAGATGGTGTCAGGGCCGCGTCATCTTCCGGGGCCATGACCGCTGGCAAAGAGCAAGACGACGGGGATCCCGATGGAGACTCTCCTGACCCCGACTCCGGCGAGGACGGTGAGTACGAGAGCACGGGCCTGGCGTCTGTGTTCGTGCCCGGCGCCATCTTGCCTCGCGGTTCGTCCCTCTTCCTCTCCGAGTGGGCAAAGTAGCCTTTGATGGAGGAGGAGGATTGAGACCCCCCTGTATAGCTTAGATGGCGGGCTTGTGTTCTGGATACCACTTGAAAACAAGGAAATTAAAGGATAAAATAACTTTTTTTTTCAGCAAGTCTAGCCACCATAAAAAAAAATTATAATAAAAAAAGGAAGGTTTAATGTCGCTTTAAGAATACAGGTCTGGTATGCTTTTTGTTGGTAGACCTCATGTGGTTTTTTTAATGTGGTGCTGGCTTAAAGTCCATTTCA
>NW_017306956.1:901747-911169 GCF_000935625.1 Nanorana parkeri | reverse complement strand
GTGGGGTGTGGAAAATGTTAAGCCTTATTAAAAGAGCTGCTCGCTGCTGAATTATATATCTTTGTGCTATTATATGCCCCCAGGGCAGTGCTTAGCTTCTCATACCCTTTGTTAGACAATTCCTTGCCTATTAGCCTTAAATGGAGAGAACTGATTTTCAAGATTCACTTCCTATTGACTTCTATGTGGTTCCCATTAAATGCAATTTGAGAATTTTGTGACAAGTTCGGGCCAAAGCAAATTTGCCCATCATTATCCAAGAAAGGGAGAATATGCTGATGACCCCCAGAAGATTTCAGCTAACTGAATCTATTGCAAACCTTTCAAAAGGCACGTCCGTAATCGGAAAGGACACCGAGGAACCACTGTCATAGGGTAGTGGAGCAGTTTTGTGCCAAATAGGACATTCACAGAACTCTTTAAACTCTTTATCTAGCCCAAAATCTCATGATAATTTGTTCTTTGATCTCTGCCTAAACTAAGTAACCCCAAAGAAAGCTGATTAACAAGGTCTTATACCACCCTTCTATCAGTGTGGGCACCACAAATTCTTTCAGTCATTCCCCTTTTTTTATTTGGCCATGTGGTACAAGAGGTCATTGATTACCACTGTCCATGGGAACATGTCTGCTTCCCCAGGGATGCAAGTAACCCCATTGTAACTGTAATGTCTTCCTTATATTGTAAAGCGCTGCGCAAACTGTTAGCGCTATATAAATCCTGTATAACAATAATATACTATTCTCCTACAGGTAAACCCATTTAACATTCTCCAGAGCTTCCTGGGGAGTTGGATCATTTAATTTGGCAGCACCAAAACTTGCTCTTAATGCCCCCAAATCTCCCAGATAAGGAGCATTATTGATGGCCTGTTGTTCTTCTGTTCCTCCCAATAACACTTCTAGAGGAAACCAGTGTGTCACTATTCAGAATGTTTAATCCTGACATCTGTACTTCTGTACTGCATACCAAAGGCTCAGGAGTAAGCACGGTAGATATATCATTAACAACTTTGTCCCTGGTCACCCTGACAGTGGACACCACCTTTCTGATACCATTAAAACCCTGGCAATTTGTACTGGTAATTTTGAGGCAGTTGCATGATCCCTCAGACACCTTGGTTTCAGGGGGCAACACAAAGAAGGCATCCTTCCACAATCTCCTAAACAAATCAAAGTCTCTTCCAATTATCACTTTATGTGGTAAGCCAGGGACCACAGCAAATTAATGGTTCAATTCCCCAAAAGCCATTTCCAGAGTTACCACAGCTGTGGGTTACTTTCAACTGTTTCCATGGATATAGACATCCCTAACACTATGGCCACTCAATCTCTCTGGTTTACAATGCCCACCACAACCAAGGTAATTATGCTGCCAAAGTCCATTAGTGTCAGGGTTTACTTCCCAGCTATTTTTACCACACATCCAGGCTGGTTGTGGTTGGTGGTGTACAAAGGTCAGGCATACAAGGAGAGTCTGGCCATGTTGCAGTCTGCAGGCTCCCACCAGTTTGGACAAGAGACAATGACCTAACCAAGCTCACCACAATGCCAACAGTTGATGTAGGGTTGGGGCCAGTGCTCAGCCTGGGTTTCAATGGTGCAAGTTGCTTGAAGGGTAGTGCAGATGTGGGTAAAGTGGCCTGAAGACAGGCTTTGGTAGCAAGATAGCTTTCAGCACCCACCACCAGCTCCTCTGCCATTTTGGGGTTGGCATGACCAACCACTGTAATTGCTATGGCAGGGACCACAGTAAATGACTCATGATTACCCTTTCTGTGACCTGGGCTGCTGTCAACAGCTCTGGCTGGAGCCACTTCTTTACAGGATGGGACAATTCATGTATCTGGACATGGGGTGACTTTTCTGCACCTGTATCACAATAGTCACACCTAGCTAGTGGAGTATATGTATTCAGGTTTTCATAATCCACAGCCGCCTCTCGGGGCCGGGTCTAAGTATGCTCTCTGAGCATCTCCAGAAAGCTTAGGTGCCAGGATACCTGGCTCAGGCCAATGTTCCTGGTCTGCAGTCCACTTCTAAGTGTAAAGAAGGCCTCTAACTCATTGTGTGCGATTGGTTTCTGGAGGAAATAGATAGCCTATACATATCCACTGTAGCTAGGGCTATTCGCGACTGCCCTGGGATTCTGTTGTGGCAGCTTCTGCACAAGGGCAGTGAACATATGGTTTGCCTCCAGGGGCCCACTGTGGTCCCTCCAGGAGGACAGGCATGTGACAGTTGTCCTCCTCTCTGGATTTCTGTTGTGCCTTTAGCTGGGTCACTATGTGTTTTTAAGCCTCCTCTGGGGCCTGCAATTGTGCCCTTGTGATTTCCTACTGTCCAGCTATAACCGAGACAGGGGCCTTTACTACATCATCTATTGTACGAGCAGCAGTTGCATTTCATAGCAAAACAGATGCTCTCCCTTTAAATTCAAATATTTCCTTCTAGGAACTCACTGCCCGCATCATCCACTATATGTGACGGGATGCATCAGATGACTCTATAGCAGGAAGGCACCGTACAATATAGTCTCTTTTGGGGATTAATGGTCACTCATTTATTTTCACAAAAAAAAGTGACAAAAAAATGCTTTACCTTACCAGTGTCCTACCTACTTTAGCAAATACATTAAAGTCCATACAGTAGGCTTTTTCTTTGCCTTAACTGTTCACAGTCTGATGAATCCTCCAATTACTCTTGCACAGAAAAGAAATAGTCTGCCAGTACACCATCCACAGAGTTTTAAAATGTAATAGTATAAATATAAATATAATAAATAAATAGTATACATATAAATGTATAGTGTAAATTATTTTGTATACTCTATTTTTGTGTTTGTATATTAAGCTGTAGTAACTCAACTTACTGATCAACAGAATGACATTGGTCTTTAGAAGTTTTAGAAAGCTCAGTAATGTGAGGAAGCCTCTGATTATTTACTGTGAATGCACTACATTGCAGTAACCAAAACCCCAAGCAGCCTCATAGGTTGGGAGCAGCTGCTCTAGCGGTGCTCAAAGTAGTTTCTTCAGTGTTCTTTGACCAATGAACAAATGGCTTTGAAAAGATTAGCTTATGCCTTAGCTCAGTCATAAATATTTATTGAAGGACAATCTATGGGTTGTTCTGCTTTACTACATTATTTCTTAAATAACTATGGAGGCTCCGAACATTTAGGACATTTTTCCAATATTGCATACCTCGGTTTAACCAGTCAGCAGTGAAAAAAGACTTAAGCAAATATTTCCACCAGCAAGTTTGTAGCACATAAACTATTAAAATGGAAGGAGCACCATGTTAAGAAAAACAGATTAAATATTTATTCTAACCTATAACACTATTTTGATTTATAATAAAAATGACAGTCTTAAAAGAGATCTCTGTGTTTTTTTGTTGCTTTCAAATCCCATCTGTCCCACAGATGGACAGACAGTAATTTACAGACATGTGTCTCCATGTACAGCAGCAATTAAGTCAAACTTTATTTTTCCTTCCAAAATGTTCATTTCATGTTTCCAGATTTAATGGTCTTTTGGCCTGTGTTCAGTACTGTGAGGAGAAGTATCAATCATCGCAAAATGGATTGTTAGCAATGAAAAGAAGCTTCAAGATGTATTCGGCAAAGTGTGCTGTTGTATTAACCTGCATTGTTCTATTGTGTGCTGTTTTCATCAAAGATTTTCAATTGGCATTTTGATGTGCAGAGTGTTAAAATGCTTGGCTCAGAAACATTATGTGTAGTAGCTGCTGAGAAAGTGTGGGGCTATAATAAATACAGCCAAAATGTGGATAGAGTGTGGCTTTTTTATCATTACTGACAACTGGGTACCTGTTCTTTAACCAGAATAAATATACAAGGGGTACAAAACTATACACACATAGAAGAAATGAAAAGCAAGGAATTATGGAATGTACTGTTCTATGATTGTATTTCGCAGTTTCATGAACATAAAGATCATTTTAGAAAGTGTGTGTGTGTGCATGTGTATGTAAAAAAATAAATGCAGGTGCATGTGTGGGTTTAAAATAAATGTTTGTATAGGGGGACATAATAAAGTAGTTGGCCCAGGTTAAAATGGTTTGAAATTTTAGAGATTGGTTAATCAGTCTGGGGAGAAAGGCTCATATCTGAGAAGGAATGAAAGGGATCTTAGCATCTGTTTTAGGATAACCATTAAGGGTGCAAGAGTTTTCTTTGGGTGGTTTAATAAAGATGCATTATTTCTATAGGTTAACTATTATGGGTAAAGCAGAGTTGCTTGATAGCTGTATGTGAAGACCTACAGTATGTGTAGCCCGATGCTGTATGGTATGGTAAGGTATGGTTGATGTGGATGTCAGAAGTAGAGGGGGGCTTTGTGCTTACTAGTAGACATGTGCGATTCGTTTCGTTCTGAATCGAAATTCGGACGAATTTTCGGAAATTCGGACATTCGGATGTATCCGAATTCCGAATTACAGATATATAACGAATGCAAACGAATCCGAATTTCCGTTTCCAAAATTCGGTAGCGGTAGTTCGTTCAAACTTTCGTTTCGTTTTCGTTTCTTATTCGTTTCATTCGTTGGAGCAAAGTGACATTAGAGGAGAAAAAAAAAATTCCCCCTCAAATGTCACTTTGCTGCAAACGAACGAACGAATGCACGAAACGAATAAGAACCGAAAACGAAACGAACGTTCGAACGAACTACCGCTAACGAATTTCGTCTGAATCCGAATTCCGAATCCGAATTGACTTTCACACCCGAATCCCGAAAAACTAAATAACACAAATCCGAATTGAAAACGAAACGAAACTAAACAAATTTGTTGGCAGTGCATATGTCTACTTACTAGCAGTTTATGATGGTAGAGTTGCAAGACACACTGAAATATATAAATAAGTCCTAGTATAAACTAGTTTTAATATAATCCTGTCCAGTTTCACAGCGGTGGAATGTGTTATTTGTCACGTGGTCACATTTTAACATAATCCCACCCAGTTTTACAGTGGTGGAATGTGTGACCGGTCACGTGGTCACACATTTTAATGTAATCCTGCCCAGTTTTTCGGTGGTGGAATATGTGACCGCCAATAGGTGAAGCATTCCAACGCTTTGTCAGCTGTTCCAGTGCAGATTGGCATCGCAGATCGCATGTGCAGGAGAACCGATCTGCCCTGTAACAGCTGATCGGTCCTGAAATGTCACTTCTATCCGACTTTGTGAGTGCGATCTCGCATTTCACCGCACTCATAAAGTTGGATAGAAGTGACATTTCAGTTGAAATGCTTCACCTATTGGCGGTCACACATTCCACAGCCGAAAAACTGGGCAGGATTACATTAAAATGTGTGACCAGGTGACCGGTCACACATTCCAACCTAGTCACAACCTTTGATAGAACAGCGGTCCTGTCTGTAATCATTTAATCAGAGAAATAGATTATAATAGGCAACATTACAGAGTAATGTTGCCTATTATAATCCATTTTTCGAATTAAACTAATAACAGCACACAGTGTGCAGTTACATCCATACCCCCCACTCCTCATTCAGACTCACCTGGCCTGAGCCTCACAGGATCCCAGTCAGATGGTGTGCAGGGGGCGGAGCATGTGACACACATCTCTCCTCTCCCACCGCCTGTTACAAGAGACGCGGCCGGGAGACGGAGTGGTGAGTCACAGGACCCCGCCCCCTTGCTGAGAAGCCCATCGATAGTGCAAGGCCTCAGGGACCCTGCAGTGCACTGCCCCATATTCCACCAAGGGGGGGGGTGCCCAGGACCGGACATCACTGGGCCTCCCTACAGCCTCAGGCTCTGGTGCAGTAGTTCCGCCCCTGGTATGCAGAAGCATATCTCTTAATTGTGTCATAAATCCAGTGTCCTTGAAATAGCTTTCTAAGCTATTGTCTGTGAATTACAAAGCCACATCCCCCTCCCCATATAATGAAAATTAGGAGAGGGAGAGGTGTTTGTAGTTCAAATCAGGAGAGGAGCTTAGGGTGACAATGCTGCCCTCCCATAGATACAGTACAGGAAGTGTAATATTAGCATTATGACCAGATGAAAACAAGTGAAAATCCTGAAAGAAAATAATAAAACTAATTCAGCCACCCCATCTAAGGGCTGGTATGCTCTGGGGTGTAGATAAGGAAGGGGATAAGGGGTCCAAACCATCCAACCCTAAAGCATTTGCTGAATAGTGGTTGGGCATTAGGTCAATGCAAGATAGAAGCAGGCACTATATTGGATAGTTGCCTGTGAGATAGAAAACAGTAGGTTTAGTTGTGTGACCAGGGCTGTGCTGAGAGTGTATCTTGTGACCTGCTGTGCTCCAGGAAGTGTGAGCTGAGAAAAAGTACTGACAGTGTTAAGAACAGGGGGAACCTAGAGGGTAGAGAATGGTGGTGTGTGGGGAGGATGGTCTAATATGGGTAACTGACTTTGATACTGTTGTATTTTATGTGGGATGCAGGTTGTGGTACAGTGTGCAATGTGTCTTCTGTGGGCGAACTGACTGCGTAATGTAAGAGATATTAAAGTGGGGTGCAGTGTGTGTAACTTGATGGATACTATATGTGATTTGTGTAATTTGAAGGATACTATATAGGGGAGTTGACAGTGTAATGTGGGGTACAGTATGATATGTGTGGCAAATCCAGAGGGGGCTTCCCATTTTTCATCTATCACTGATGTATAGGGAGGCTACTGATGTGGAGGCAAGAACTCTAATGAAGGGGAGGACTCTAATGTATAGAGTGTTTCTGATGTTACGAGGACTCTAATGTATAGGGGTCTTATGATGTGTAGATGTGAGCTCTGTTGTATGGGGGGCTAAGAGGCTCCTGATTTGAACGGGAGGACTCTGATCTACAAGGTGGCTCCTGATGTGAAGGGGAGAACTCTGATGCATAGGGTGGCTCCTTTTGTAAAGGGGAAGACTCTGATGTATAAGGGCCCCTGATGTGGAGGAGAAGACTCTGGTGTATAGAATGGCTCCTGATGTGAAGGGGTGGACTCTGGTGTATAGGGGCTTCTAACATTGGGGAGAATTCTGATGTATAGGAGGGCTTCTGATATAAAGGGGAAGACTATGATGTATAGGGGGGCTCCCCCCTGTGAAGGGGATGACTCTGAGGTATAGGGGTATTCTGATATGAAAGTGAGGCCTCTGATGTACAATGGGCTCCGGATTTGAAGGGGAGGACTCTGATGTATATAGAGGCTAAGAGGGTCCTGTTATAAAGGGGAGGACTCTGATATATAGGGGTGCTTCTGATGTATAGGAGGGCTTCTGATGTGAAAGGGAGGCTTCTAATTTATAGGGGGCTCCTGTTGTAAAGGGTAAGACTCTGACGTATAAGACGCCTCTGATGTGATGGGGGGACTCTGCAGTACAGGGGGCTAAGGGGATCCTGATGTGAACAGGACAACACTGATGTATAGGGGGCCTTCTGATGTATGGGAGGCTCCTGTTGTTAGGAGGAGGAGTTTGATGTATAGGGGGGCACCTGAACAAGAGAACTCTGATGTATCGGGGGCTTTTGATGTGACAGGGAACACAGTGATGAATAGAAGGGCATCTTATGTGAAGGGGAGTACTCTAATGTATAAGGGGGCCTTCTGATGTGACGGGGCAGTCTCCAATCTATAGGGGGGCTTTTGATGCGAAGGGAAGGACACTGATGTATAGCGATGGCTCTAAACAAATAATTCGTTAAGAAAGAATATAGCTGATATATTTTTTAAACCTTGGGTTATTAGCTAGATAATCTACCTAATTTGAAAGAACTAAACACCCCCTGGAAAAAAAGAGACATATGGCCCCAGTTATACTACATTTTATTACATTTTGGTTCTTGGGTTTAGATACACTGCAAGAATTCCATCACAAGTCTATTCTAAAAGCATAACTAGTTTTTTTTAAATGTATCAAGCTGAATTCTTGATAAACAGCAAAAACACTGGTGATATGCATTTTTTTATGGGAGCTATTTGTTTTACTTGCCTTTTATTTCTGTTCATTCAAAACTAAGGGGTCTATTCACTAAGATGCCGTAGGCAGCCAAGTGAATGATTGACCTAAAGCGAAGTGAGCCGAACTTTTGTCCCATAACAAGACAGGAATTAAATGTATGTACACCAATGCTAGAAGTCTAGTAAATAAATTAGAAGAGCTTGAAATTATGATACTCGAAGAGGACTTCGATATAGTGGGTATATCGGAGACCTGGCTAGACGGCACACATGGTTGGGCTACTAATATAGAGGGGTATAACCTATTCAGGAGGGACAGATGTGGGAGAGGAGGGGGGGTTGCATTTATGTTAAAAACATATTAAATATGCATGTAAGGGACGATATCACGTCAAACAGTGGAGAAGATGTGGAGACCTTATGGCTAGAGCTCGATATGGCGGACCCTAGCCGTAAACTTATTGTGGGTATTTGCTATAAGCTTTCGAATATAGGGGAGGAGGGGGAAGCAAATCTACACTCCCAAATAGAAATAGCTGGGAGGGAGGGCAATGTAGTCGTGATGGGCGACTTCAATTACCCGGATATCAATTGGGCTAATGGTACCTCAGGATCGACAAAGGCGGGCCGATTTCTGAACTTGTTGCGAGACAATTTCTTGGAACAGATGGTGGAGGTTCCAACTAGGAAAAATGCCATCCTAGATTTAATAATTACTAATAATGGGGAATTAATCGAGGATATTGTAATTGGGGAGACACTGGGTAGTAGTGATCACAATGTGATTACTTTCAATATTAAATACAGGAAAGGAAAGAGGGCGGGACGGACAAGAACCCTTAATTTCAGAAGGGCAAACTTCGATAAGTTGCGCAAACTAGTGGGGGAAATAAAATGGGATAACTCATTTCACAACCTAAACTCAGACCAAATGTGGGACTGCTTCAGGAACACATTACATATTGCCATTTCAAAGTGTATACCATTGGGTAACAAAAACAAAAGATCAAAGACTAAACCGATATGGCTAAATAAAACTGTAAAACTACATGTTAAGGCAAAGAGAATGGCATTTATAAAATATAAGATGGAAGGGACGGCATTGGCGTTCCTTAAATACAAGGAATGTAACAAAAAATGCAAACTAGTAATCCGGGAAGCTAAAATAGAATGCGAAAAGCATATCGCCGCAGATAGTAAAAAAAACCCTAAAAAATTCTACCAATATATTAACATTAAAAAGGTAAGAAAGGAGCAGATAGGCCCAATAAAGGCCGAAAACGGGAAGCTACTAACAAGTGACAAGGAGAGGGCCGAGGCGCTGAACAATTTTTTCTCCTCAGTATACACTCAGGAGGGAAACGGGTTCGACGTACGTGATAAAACACATAGTTCAACCGATAATATACCACAATGGTTGATGGAAAGCGGAATAGAACATAGACTTAAAATGCT
>NW_017306956.1:885064-901357 GCF_000935625.1 Nanorana parkeri | reverse complement strand
GGGTCGGCCGAACAGCTCAGCATGTTCGGCCGACCCAAAGTGCAGAAGGAGTTTGACTCAGCCGATCCAACATCTGGATTGGCTAAGCCAAATCTCCGCCAGGCTACTCGCTGCTGTTCGGTCTATTCTTATAGATGCCGAACAGCAGTGTGTGAATAGCCGAATGCCGCTTAGCGGCATTCGGCTCGGCTGTTCTGCTTGGTCACTCTGTGGTACTGAGCAGAACAGAAAAATAGTTTAAAAAGTAAAGTGACAGCTAGCTCCGCCTAACTGTTTTCTATTGGCCGGCGGTTCTGCTACAGTCAAAAAAAGAAAAAAAACCTCTCCCAGGTGCTTTGGGAGTCTCCTGCTGCTGGCCGCCAAGGAGAGAAACACCGCTTTTTCTTTTTTTTCTTTAGCCAAACTAGCTATTGTACCCGCCCTCTGCTGCTGTCAATCAGTAGTGGTGGACCTGATGGAGTACTGCAGCAGAGGACAGGTGCAATGCTAGTTTGCTATTGGCTATTGCAAATTGAAATAGCCAATAGGAATCTAGCAATGCAATCCTATGGCCAAAAAAATATATATTTGTTTCTATTCTGACACGGATCCGTGTCAGAATAAAGAAAAAAAAAGAAAAAGCAGTGTTTCTCTCCTTGGCGGCTGGGAGAGTTTGTTGTCTGGAGATCAGTGTCCCTGGTTAGCTGGTAACCAGGGACGCTGATCTCTCTGCAAGTGGCCGGAGCCAGCAAGTCGCTCGGTCAGCTTCGGCTTTCAGCGCGGCTCAGCCGAACCGAGGCATATGCGCCGCTCAGCCAAGTTCGGGAGCTGTACGGGCTATAGTGAATAGCCTGTACAGCAGCCCTTCTGTTCTACTGAACCAAAGGGGCCTGGGGTCGAAGCTAGCTGAAGGATCCTTCGGCTGCTTCGTGAATAGACCCCTAAGATTTACTCAGCCCTGCCACACAACACAGTCAGATGGATGACACCACTTTCTTTGTTAGAAAGACTGTTACAATGGTGTCCTCTCTCGATAGCCAATCTGCTACTTGGACAGTGGATGAGCAACAGCAGACTAATTATGCCACCCCTATGCTTTATTCTGCTTTCCCCTCCTATTAGTCTTTTCCTTGATATCATATTTGCATGCAGCTTACCTGGCTAGATCCAAGTCACATTTGTGCATTTAAAGTAGGTGAATTTACTAAAATACATGTAATGATTTATTAATAAATGCAGAGCTAAATTTGTGCCTTATATTTGCCTGGAGTCAAACTTAAATTTGAAAGAAAAAATATGGGATTGCACTGTTATTTGTAGAACAAAATGCAAAAAGTGTTTTACATAACTTGGGACAGCCCCATGGACCTGGCACATAAAGGGTGCCACGGTAGTCCAATGTTTGCCAGCACAGGTGTAGAGTTTTAGGATCTCCCAAAATTAATTGGTACACAGACTCCAGGGTAGTGGTTCTGTTTATGATCAGCATGTGCTAAATTGGCAGAGATTTGCCACAATTAAACATCCTGACAAAGGCTTGAGATCACTTTGGTGTTTATCATCTCTGGGAAAGAAACTGCACCTGTGTGTAATGTCTCTCCCCAGCATGGACCCGAGAACAAGGCTACCGTAATGCAGATGTTTGTCCTTGGGGGGCATTGCAGGAAGCAGGAATCTGAAAAAGTACAATACATTTTTTATGTCATTATTCCCAGCTTAGGTATC
Organism: Nanorana parkeri; assembly: GCF_000935625.1. Lineage (NCBI taxonomy): Eukaryota > Metazoa > Chordata > Amphibia > Anura > Dicroglossidae > Nanorana > Nanorana parkeri. The sequence goes on along the minus strand of NW_017306956.1, from coordinate 899,653 downwards.
ATTGTTTTCTGAGACAATTTAATGGACAGCTTATTTTTTTATAACTATTCTGAGCACTTGTATATTATCATTTAGATGTAAGATCTGTCATTTACTGTTCTCTTTATATAATTTTAGCATATTCTATAGAGCTTTACAAAATGAATAAAACAGTCACTGTGTTAAAAGAAAAATCTGAAAAAAGATAACAGGTCTTAACTGCATGTGGACGTTTTACATTATATTAATTTAGATGAGATATGATTGAGAAATGAGGGAAAGATCTTATAATATTTGTTTTTAAAATAACACTTTTGTATTCTGCAGTAGTCATTTGTAATTACAGTAACTCACAACAACCAACCTGAATTAATTTTGTTCTGGTCAGTAATTTCTAACTGCTTGCAATTGGTTACTACACTTAAGAATTTCACGTAAAACCGAACTCCAGTCAGCACAAAAATACCCAATGTCAAGTCACAGCCTTATATTAGCACAGTTTTGTGACAGCAGAACACTAAATAGATCCCTCCTCCTGCTGGAGATAGTTGAAATTTCATTAAGAATAACACTTTTTGGGCCACAGCAGTAAGATATTTCATTTTTTAAAATATATTCTGTGTATAGGAAGGGGGAGGTTGATGGCGGAACAAGGAGGGATCCTAGAGTTCAGCTTTAAAATAACCCCATGTTCAAACTACTGATATTCAAAGATTGACAGCGCTGTGCCACACATGCCTTCATGGAGACAGCCCCAATCCGCATGTGACCCCACAGAGACAGCGCCGCATGTGACCTCGCAGATGCAGCACCCCATTGGTGACAACAGTCCTTCTGGAGACAAGCCACAACACTTCTCCTGAGTGGCCCCCTTTGCAGAGTCGCAGCACTTCTCTTGAGTGACCCTGGCGGAGTTGCAGCACTTCTCCTGAGTGACCCTGGCAGAGCCACAGCATTTCTCCTGAGTGACCCTGGAAGTGCCGCAGAACTTCTCCTGAGTGACCCTCAAAGATTTGCAGCCCTTCTGGAGCCCGCACCCACATGCCATACCCTCCTGAGAGGAGGTAAACTTCTATTATGTACTGTGGCTGCCTATTCTATTGGTGTATGGCACAGTCACAGTTTATACAGATTATACATGCAGCAATGGAGAATGGCGACCAGCTATAGAGACTAAAAATTTCAGCAATCCATGATTTCCGGTTGCCATTTTCCATTGCTGAATAATCATGGATTGCTGAGATTTGTGCTCCTCTATAGCCAGTTGCCATTCTCCATTGCTTTATAATCATGGATTGATGGAACTTCTCTGTTGCTCGTTGCCATTTTCCTTTGCTGACTAATCATGGTTTGCTGGGATTTCTGGTCCTCTAAGCAGGTTGTCATTCTCCAATGCTGTATAATTATGGATTCATGGGGTCTGTAGTTCTTTATTGCTGGTTGCCATTCTCCATTGCTGAATAATCATTCATTGAGTTACAGTTCTTCATAATTAAAGAAACTGCCCTAAAATCATTAGTCTGTATTGTTTTAGAAAAAATGCCACATGTACCTTTAAGAAAAAATATTGGTAATTGGTATCGGCAAGTACCTGAGGGAAAGTACTTGGCCTTGATCTTGAAAAAAATGGTATCAGGGCATGCCTAATACATATACAAATAAATATTGAATACATGACGGTACTATGGATTATATCAATTGAGCAGCAGACACCATGTGATAAAGGATGAATCACTGCTGTGATGAGTCATCGATTCCTGTAAAACAAGAGAGCATCTGAAAGTTGAGATAGTAGAATATATGTATGGGAGATTAGAGCTCAACCTGCTAGCTTGAAAAGTAAACAGAAATATTAATATGCCTTGTATCTTCTTTACCTGTGTTTTTTGTCCTCTTCTCCACACCAGTCCCATCCATATTTTGCTACCCATGTAGTAACAGACAAAACTAAGCTGGCCTCCTAAATAAAAGAAGAGCTTTCATATTACCCAGCCAAACTTTAGCATGCCTGGGCACTAAACCAGAGTTTTTGAGATTTATAACATTTCAAATATTATAGATTATTTATATATTATGTATAGTGTAGCCCCTGTGTTACACTAGCTTTCTCACATTTAACATAATTTATGACTTTTGTATTGCTCATCAAAATGTGTTCAACGCAACACAACAGTTTTAACTTTGACATCATGAGCTCTATTTACTAATGTAAAAGTAAACTACAAGAAAATCTTGCACTCCCCCATTCAGTAAGCTCTCAAACACATCAAACACAAGTCCTCTGCAGCTCAGAGCTACAGATCTGTCAGTGACTGCCCCCAGCTGCCCCACATCCACACATTATACTTATAGTAGGAAATGTTTTATTTCCTCTCCCAAAGCCTTTGAGATACTGTTAAACATAAAGGTGCTCACTTAATGGAACTGACATGTCTGGTTTCTAGATTTCTTTTCTCTTGGCACCTAGGGGCAAAGAGCAGCTGTTAATGACACACTTACAGGAAGGGAGGTTAAAATTGTTGACATTAAAGTGATAGAGAAAGAATTTCACTAGCTTTACTCTGTTAACCATGAAAGATTGGCTAGCTGTGCACATAGGATCAAACTGGGACGGAATAGTGCAATAACTATGGTTTATATAATTAATCTGTATCCTCCTTATCTTTCATTTTCATGAGTATTTATGGAGTCACTGAGCTATGCTGACCAGACCCATTTGTAATAACACATACTTTGAGGAAACAGCAGCACAGTCATGAACTATATGGCCGACTGGAAAAAAGTTAAGCTTTATACAGCTGTCAAGATGCTTTACATCACTGACCTCATTATAATACAAATTTCTCTTCAACCTTAAAGGGCTAAAAACTCTAAAATACAAGTTGCTGTTGGCAAAAATGTGGTCATTTTACACTACGAAGAGCTATGTTTAAAGATCTCAAGATAATCTAAAGACAAAACTTTTTTTCTAGCTTTGGATAAAGTGAAGAGTCATTGGATGGCTTGTTAGTTATTTATTTTCATTTTTTTATTCTATGTCTCCATCAGGAAGAATTACTCTCTCTATTTGTCCTTGGGACCATTGTACCCAGGACAGAAAAAGAGGGAAATACAAAATTTCAATTTGTAACCAGAATAGAAATAAAAGGGAAATCTTCCAATGAGGACACTTGTTCTAAAGACAATTTTCAAGGATGGCATTTGTCGTACTTTGGAGAGATCTCCACTCACTACCTGGTGTGTCTACAGGGCAAGAAGTGAAAGGAAAACTCCCAATTAAAACATTTTGCATAAAGAAAAAAACCTTGACAGGGGCTTTAAACACTCCTTATTCTATCCAAAATAAAAAGCAAAGTTTAGGCTTTTTATTTACGCTAACACCTATCGTGATCTTTTGAGTTATTTTAAAATGGAACTGATCTGTCAGCTGCAGAAGGGTAGGATCTTGTTATAGTATGCATGTATACACAACATATTTGCACATTTTGCCAGACTTATCACCTTGTCTGCTCTCCTCCAGTGCTAGCAGGTCTATGTTTTACTTTTGCAACTTGTTCATCAACATCTTCTCTAGTACTTATTCTGGATCCAACATCTTCTCCTTTCAGCCATTGGAAGGCCACCATTAATGTAACTTCTGCTCGTGCACACTGGAGTTACCTCATCCCAGAACCTCGCTTAGAGTGTACATTGTGCATGCACTGAGGGCAGTGTACACAAAAAAATGATTGGAGATCGAGGAAGTAGGATTTTGGCATAAAAAACATGCAGTCTCTTCTGCCAAAAAAAGCTGTATCTCCTAGCATGTTTTTGTTTCTTGGTTTGGTTAAGCAACAGAAACAGGTGTCTAGTACCCATATACATGAGAAGATCAAATATTGATTAAGTATAATTTTCTGGCCTTGTTTTCTCTTATTAGAATGGCTTTTGGCCAAGCTGGAAGCTGCTGCTAGCAACATAGCATTTGTAAATACCAGCTCTGAGTTGAAATATTGTTGTGGCTTCATGTTGGCAGGGTCCAGAGTCCTAAATATCAAGAATATCCAGATGTGCTTGTCATATTTTGTATTACACTATGTTTGACTTTGCAAGCAAGTAAAAACCTCCAGAGAGTCTTAATTGGTGACTAAAATGTTGCAGAGTTCTCTGAATCTGTGTCTAACTTTACATGATATTCTTGGAATTGATGGAGATAATTACTAGGTAACTATGGGTGAGCTTGGAATCTGATCAAACTTGAGTTCAACTCAAAGTCGTCCTGCGAAATTACATGCACATTGGTTCTGTGCAAATGAGGGGGAAAACAATGTTATTAGTATAGTTTCTCATCAGGTCAAATGTAATATCAAGAAAAAAACACAGCATGGCAACTACATGGAGATAAGAAATAAATATTTTTTCCTATGCTCCTAAGCTTCATCTAGTGGCTGTAATGTGGAGACTCCTCACAGCCAGTTAGTAGAGATATGGTGAGAATATTGTAGGAGAAGAAAAAGGGTGCAGGAGCAGCACTAGAAAGGCATGTGGTTGCTCTGTGTTGGTGGTTGGTGAAGGGAACTTTAGCAAGCCCAAAATAAATGACTGCTATGCATCCCTAAAGAGGAGGAGGGGGAAAGGTGGATTAGCAGGTCTTAAGTACATGGTTGCTATGCTTTCTTGAGGAGGAGAAATAGTCTTTGCAGTTCAAAGAACTTGACTAAATAAAAAAATGCTGCAAGGTGCCCTTGAGTAGGAGTTGGGGGAAACAGGTGCATTAGCAGCACTCCAAATGAAAGTGGCTACAATATGCCCTTGCTGAGGAGGAGTGCATGCCTTTTGCTATTGACTTTAAGGTGCTGATTTCACCAAGCTATTTGGTGCATAGTCATGAGTTTCCTCTTGTATGTGGTTTCCAAATGGCTTATACACTGCAGGCAGAGGCTGCAGACCACAATAGTGCTGTGGTATTTTACCCCTCATAGATTTCAATGGGTTCAGATTAAAGTGTGTAATTTTCATACTTCGATGGGTAAGATGAATGGCCTGCAAATAAAACCTAGGCTGATTCGCTCATTCCTAAGTAATCTATTAAAAAAATGAAGCAGAGGCTCAGCATGTGGCAAGTGTGCAATGCTCCCATAGGGTCAATCCAGTTGACTAAGAGAGATGTCTAGATACTTGATCCATTTGCCCTTACTGGGTAATTGCAATACAAACAATGTAGTACGAGACATAGTGCTAATAGTAATCAGAGGCAGCTTAAAAAGTTCCAACATGTGCATAGTTCCATTATAACTATCAAAAAAAAAGAAGTACTGCTCAGCCTTTCAGGATTCTGGGAGTACATTACAGTCATCTAGGATTCTGTGAGCAGAGCACTGGAATTTTGGGATTATCCCATTAATTTCTATAATCAAGAATCTAAAACAGCACAATGTTCCGTCAAAATTGGACCTTCATCAGGTGCTCTATCTGGTAGTATACATGTGGTCTAGAGGAGACTTTTTTAAGTTCTTCAGAGTAAAAAGATGTCATATGGACCGTAATATCTGAATAGGCAAGCTGAAATTACTTGTTTTTTTTACTTGCATCAGTAATTATGGTAATCTGACATTGTGGACATTTCACTTAAGAATTGCATTTGAATATTAATGAATTTAGTATAGATTTTACTATAATGTGAAAACTCTTTTAAAATGTTATACTTTTTTAGTTGTTAAAGGGTTTTATTAAAATAATGCCAAAAGAAAAAAAAACATAATATGTCCCCTTTAATAATGCTGAGCATAGTACAAGTTACTATTAATATGTAACCAGTGCTTTAGGCAAGAAAAAATGAGAGTCAGATGAAATACATCTTTGTTTCTTTCATTTCAATAATAACACAGAACTGTAGTCATGAATATATATAATAATTCTAATTACAGGTATGTCAAAGCATATGTGCAGTTTCATGCTACAGTTCAATAAGAACTTCAAAGTGTACTTGTACAATCAGCTTGTCATGAAGGAATGTATAAAACGTAATGACAACAATAAGTGGATTGAAATCAGAAATAAAGAAAAAGTACTGTACGAAGTTCTTTTTTGGTATAAGGAACAAAAGCTTTAGAATTTTCCATTATGCACCTATGAGATTGTAAAGCCAGACTTTTTCAAACAACTTTCTAAATATTAGAATGTACAATATACCAGGATATAAATATTATACAGTATTTAACACCATGCAGTGCATCACTATAATATATGTGCACAATGAGATTATAGCAGATTTAATTTTCTAAATGTCAGTGTTGTACAGATCACAGAAACATAGTCTAAGAGGTTGTGCTTCACTAAAACAACTTACAGCATGATTCATTTCACCCAGAAGAAGTCCTGAACAATTAAAACAATTAAGAGTTCCAATTATGTAAGTTATTTTAAACTTGAATTTACTCTGGAACCTGAGCTATATGAGATCAGAATATGTGAGCTCTAAAAATAGGGAAGCATAGATAAGAGACATTCTCAGGTGTTAGGACAAGTTACAAAATATTAGAGACCTGGTGAACCTCTCACAGGCAGACCTGAGGATGGTGGGTGCTGAAGTAACAGAACAATGGATGGCTTCATGTAGATTAATTCAGGTAAAAGTGTCATCAGCACGCCAAAAAGGTAGATAGGAGCCTTACATTTTTTTAAGAACTCACATATTCTCCTATACAGTATAGCACATAATATCAAGTATATGTGTTTGGAGAGGAGTCACATATTATAGATCTTGTGTGCTATTTAAGATAAGAACTAATTCGTTATGTGAATTATGTTAAGTTTTATGTATACCGTATTTGCCGGTGTATAAGGTGACTGGGTGTATAAGACGACCGCCTACTTTTTCACTTCAGACATAGGTTTTGGGCTACACTCGTCATATAACACTACCCCACTTCCAAGGCAACACCATTTAAAAACATCATGGATGAATGTCTGGTATTACCATATGTACGGTAGCTTCGGCTACATACAGTATACCGCACTGAACCAATCACAGCGAGCGAGGCATTCTATTTAGGAATACAAAGCCTGCTTTGATGGGCAGAGGTTGTGTACATCGCTCGCCCTAATTGGCCCTGCGTGGTATACTGTATGTATCCGAAGCTACTGTACATACAGTATTACCCCATATCAGTAAATCAACAAAATGTGTTTTAACCTGGTGCTTTTTTTTAAGGTTGTCATACTTATGAAGGACTCCTCTTATTTCCACACATTTTCCCCCCTTTTCTTACCTAAAATGCATTTGGGAAGGGTGAAAAATAAAGATCAGAAAAATTGAAAAATTGGGGGCTAGTATTGCAGCAAGGAGGACACAGCAGCAGTGTCTATATAACTAATCAGCTAAAATCAGCTGGTGGTATTAGTGGCAGTGGGGTTTATAGCTCTTTCCAGGCATACAATTGTTTGTGTACATTTCACATATAATCACAATGTTTGAGTTTCAGGATGCAAGGAATGGCCTACTGCAAGGACATAGCTATAACCATAGAAAGCCATATTCCACATCATCTGCTGTTTTGGGGGCCCAGCAAATAGTAAATAGTAATTTTTGCAGTTTGTAGGACCATCTGGCAAATAATTTGTAAAACATTTAATGTATGTATAGTTTGTGCACCTCTGTAAATTTGTTATGAAAACAGATAGCATTCTGTATCATTAGAAGGATTTTCTTTGATATTGAGAATCGAAAGGCAAGAGGCCCTGTAAAGGTTTTTCTATGGGACCGCTTCAGACATAGTTACACCACTGTCCTAGTGGATGAGATTTCACAAACTGGAAAGACTGTAAAAAAGGTGTATTTGAGGTTCTCTCAAAAGACAGTATCAGTGTGGGAAGTTTGAACTTTCTTTTCTCATGAGCCCTTTTATTAAGGGTGCTATGAGGCTGTGCTACTGACTAGGAGTTGTTGATGCATAGTTGGTACAGGGCTAAAATGAACTAAGCTGCATGACTTATAATTCATGACTCATCATAAAATGAGAAATAAATATTTATTTTTTGGATTTGTTTTAAGAATAATTACAAGGATCTTCAGCTGGTTTTTTACCCTCTTAAGCAATCTTATACTCACTTCTAAGTTCACTGTCAATATCCCTCGCTGGGCATTGTTTCCAACTATAGGGCATTGGTAAATACAGCACTGCAGATGCAGTGTCCACGTCACAAAAGCAGTGATATGAAGAGTCTTCTCCTGAAGGAGAAGACTTGAACTGAACCACCACATGGCCATGTATTTAGGTAAGAGGGTAGGGAGGGGCATTTTTTTCTATAGAAGCGATTATTTGCAAAGGGGGGTAGGGTGTTGTCAGCAGCCTGGATGTGTATGTAAAAAAAAACATACATTTAGATATTTGAAACAATTGTAACCTTGTTGTGCTTTATCCTGCCATGTGGTCATACTATACTGCACTGTTAAGCCAAAAGGAGGCATTCCATTAACATTAAGGCAGTTTTCTTTGATGATCCAATTGCTTCAATATTTTTGCACAAGTATGCAGAGTACACTGTCTGACAAAATTGCATGTTCTTTATTTGATGTATAAAGTCTGAGAGACAACCAGGCAACTTGCATTTTCAGAAGGGGACAGGAATGACAGTTTCACATTTCTTTTAGCACAGGTTACTCTGAAATTGAATACTTTTTTCTTTTGCTCATCTGCTGTAGCCTGTAGAGCCTTTTCACACCTTTGTGTGTGTTAACCCGTGGCTTTTTGAAGCACATTGCATTAAGTCAGGCCAATCTCTTTGAATTAAAAAAAAACATATCTGTACTATTTTTCTTTAACACAGTGCACCACAAAACAAATTGCGTTCACATCTGTGCGCTGCGGTGCACTGAAGGGCAGGTGAATATCTTTACCATGTATATGTCCATTGTGGTCTCTGCATAATTCACATCAAAGCATGTGCTATCTCACACACCATTTTTTCTCATAGGTGTGCAGGGATCATTACATAAAAAGCTTTTTTTGACAGTTTCTTAACTTAATGTATGTTTAGTGGCCCTTTACACTTTTGAAAAACATCATGGGGGGAATTTATCAAAACTGGAGCAAACAGAATCTGGACCCATACCAACCAATCAGCTTCTCTGTTCAGTTTGTTCAGTTAACATTTGAAGGTGAAATCAGAAAATACAATCGTGACAGTGGTGTGGGGAAATCCAAAGTTACATGCCGAACTCTATGTATCAAACAATCTTGAAAAGAATGCTATACAAAAACACAGCTAAGTCCATACATTGTCTGATTCAATAAAGGATAATAAAATGAAGCCCTAGTAGAAACTATTGTAATCAAAATAAGGTGACTTAAAAATTGAAGGTGATCTTCAATCAAACAAAGGATGCCGTGCAGACCACAACCAAATAAATGATCCAATCAACACCCTGTGAGTTTGTGTACACACCCAGCAGGTGTGTTGTGCAAAGCCCTGCAATGAATTGCAAGGTAATGTGGTGTAAATTAGCTCTATGTTATGTTGCTTGCGTTGATGAATGCAGAAATGTAAATGCATGAGCTAACCATTTTTGTCTAAACTGTGAAGCAGCATTATATATGCATCATGTGCATGATTTTTCCATATATGGCATTAGTGGAAATATGCTTTTAGAGACTTTTTGGTTGATAAATACGTTTTGCTGTGTGAAAATCACACACACCTGGTGTGTGTGTGTGTTTAGGTTAGTAAATCACACCCTAAGTCTCTAACCGCTTTTCCCTTCTTTTCAAGTTTTTTTGATACACAGAGTTTGGCATGTAACTTTCTATTTTCCCACACCATTGTCACTGTTCTATTTTCTGATTTCACTTATTTAGCACATGATAGTTATATATTTATTTTGCTCATAGTGTTTTTGGTGCCTAGTAGCTTTGCTCACTTGTTCTGGACGCAGATCATTATTGTTTATATAACATTTGAAGGTGCTCCAGATTTTCTCTGCTCCACTTTTGATAAATCCCCCTCCATGTCTATATCATTAGGAAAAGTATTCCTCTATTGCGCTCTAAAGCAGTACAGAAAGGGTTACAGCTTCCCATAGAAAACCTTGAGCGATAATTTTTCTTTTTTAATCTTTTCAAGATGATTCCTCTGTAGTTGCCTTTCCCAAATACCATCCATTTGATAATATTTACATGAAAAAGGCTCCAAAGAAGAAAATGAGCCATTTCCTTTACTAATTTCTTAATGGCCAATTGCCATGTATACATGTAGACACAGCAGTTCCCATTAAAATATGCAATGCTTTATAAATATAAAATACAGTTCTTTTTAATATCCTCAAATTTCTTTAGTATCTTAGAGGGACCTATCCCCTAAAACAAAAAAGTTGTTTTATATGAAATGTATGTGAACCTATATAAAAGTATATTAACCATAAGTTCAAAGAAAATATAGTTATATTAATCACTAAAATAACTATATGTATTCTTTTATCCAGCTTCTTCGGTGTCGGCGGGAAGCTGGGGAGGAGATGGACGAACTTAGCAGGCAGCTGAGATCCTCTCTTGGTCTCCACAATGTAACGCTTCTTGAATCCATAAGTCGGTTAAGTTGCTTTGTACTTCCTTGGTCTCCATGTTGCCTACTGAATATCTAGACCATCAGGATGTTTTTGATAGGGTGTGTGCTGGTACCCTTCCACATCATCCTTATGTTTGTGCCATTGAATTGCAGCCTGGTTCAGCCCCCCCCTCATGGCAGGGTTTACCCTCTCTGTTGCAGAGAATAAGGCCATGGAGAAGAACGTCCCAGATGCTCTTTTTCGGGGGTTCCTTTGCAAATCCACTTTGTAAAGAAAAAGGGTGGTAAGTTGAGACGTTGTATTGATTATAGGGGTCTCAACCACATTACGATCAAGAATGTCTACCCAATTCCTTTAATCATGGAATTGTTTGACCGCCTCAAGAGAGCAAAGGTCTTTACAAAGCATGATCTAAGGGGTGTGTATAATCTCATGAGGATCAAGAAGGGCAATGAGTGAAAAACAACATGTGGGCATTATGAGTATCTGGAAATGCCCTTCGGGTTGTGCAATGCTCCTAGGTGTCTCCTAGGTGTTTATTAATGATGCCCTCAGCGATCAGCGATCTGTTACAACAATGCATGGTAGTCTATTTAGACAATATTTTAATACACTCCTCCTCCCTCAAATCGCACTGCCTGGACGTTAGACACGTTTTGCAATGTTTATGGGAGAATGGAAGTTTTTGTAAGTGCGAGAAATGTGAATTTCACCAGTCCTGGATTACTTTTTCGGCTATGTTATCTTTTTAGAGGGGTTCTTCGTGGATCCACAGAAGGTATCAATAGTATTACAATGGCCAAATCCTACTGGTCTCCTCTCCATTCAACCTTTCCTAGGTTTTGCCAACTATTATTGAAAATGTATTAGGAATGTTTCCTTTATTAGGAATTTTTCCTCTCTAGCGAAACCTATCTCAGACCTAACCAAGAAGGGTAGGGATTCACATAATTGGTCTTCTGTTTCCAGTATGGCCTTCAAGGCATCACGTCTAATGGATCTGTGAGCAATCTAACCAAGCCCTGGAGCCATGGATGACAATTGGGCTGATCTGCTACTCTGAGAACAGTTCGCCAGGAACAGTGCTATCAACTCATCCTCCCAAGTGTCTGCATGCATAGCCAACTATGGGTTTAAGCCATTTGTGTTACCTAATTCATTCACTCCTCAGAACATTCTTGCTTTGAAGTATCATCTTCAGGAGCTCCGCTCCACTTGGGTGTGGATTCAAAATTCCCTTTATGTCTCTATGCAAAGTCAAAAGCTTCAGGCCAACGTTAGGTGTCTACCCGCTCCTTCCTACCAAGTCGAGGAGATGGTTTGGGTGTCATCTCGTAACCTCACCTCCGACTGCCTACTCTGAGACTGGTACCCCGGTACTTTGGACTTTTCTGTATCCTCCGTAATGTCAATCCAGTTGCCTGCTCTCTGGACCTCCCTGCTAGCATGTGTGTCTCCAATGTTTTCCATGTATTGCTCCTAAAGCTGCTAATGTATAATTGTTACACTACCACTCCTCATTGTCCTCATCCCATTCCTGTTGGCAACCATGAGGAGTATGGAATATGTAGCATCCTCGACTCTTATTGGGTCAGGGGTGAAGTCCAGTTCCTGGTCCAGTGGAAAAACTAAGGTCTGGAGGAGCGTTCTTGGGTTCTTTCCTCTGATGTTCATGCCCCTGCCTTGCTCCATGCCTTCCATGCTCATTTTCCCCATAAGCCTTTTGTTCTCCCAGAGGGGAGGGATCCTTGAGGTGAGGGTACTATCAGGGTTTCTTACCTTTCCTTGTCCAGTTGTTTGCAGCATGACTTGTTTGCAGTGTGTTTGACACTGTTTGTTCCTCTTTGGTGCCTTCTTATGACCAAACCTGTTAACATCATCATTCTGCTACTCCTGACCAATTCCTGTCTCAAAGTGATGATGCAAACACCAGTTCACTATTTAACCATCAGCTTGTCCATTCAATCTCCGCTCTTGTGTGTGTTCTGATCTACCAAGTGATCTTCAGTTGTTCCTGTTCTCCATGAATGACCCTGGCTCTGGCTGACTGATCTCATAGTTCCTGACTATGGCAATTATTTCTGTTCATCCTGCTCTGTGTTCCCTGACCTGGTTAGGCTGGCTACACGCTTTGGCATCTGACCTCTGGCTTGGCACTGAAGAAGTCCTGTTTTTTGCCATTTGTTTATTGCTGTTTCCAATAAACTCCTTTAATTTTTTTAACCTGCACTTTAAGTTTTTGTCTGGTTACTTGGTTCCCTAACACATGGTGACAAGAGTGACCTGACTGAAGGGGCAATGTGCGCCAGTGCCCTGGACCCCAGATCGTGACACATTCTGGATAGGAAGGTGTTGCGAGCAATGACTTTTAGTCAAGTAATGCTTTTACTAAACATTAGGGTTTTAGCTGATACAGACCTGTATAAGAACAATGCTATGTTTTGTTTTATATGCGTAAAGCAGTGTTGCCTTTGTTTTACTAATAATTACAAGCCTGTACACTATAGCTTTAAAAAACAGTTTACTGTAAACTCACATGTAGACTTAAATAAACCTCCTTAAGGGTAATCTTTTTCACCTGACCTGATTATTTAATCCTAAAACATTTTGCAGGGGACTGATTGAGAAGATTAATTGAACAGTTTGGTACTGTTTGCCATTATTTCAGCCTGACTATAACCAGCTGCAGAGTATGTGGTGGTTTAATGCCAGTGTTTTTATTTTATTTAAATGAGGAACTGCCTGCAAAACCTAGGTATGTTAAATACAAACACTTTCTTAAACCATAAAATAAATCATGTTTACTGTAAGAAAAAAAAGACTTGTAATACTTACCCTTTTAACAAGGGATCATGATAATTAGCAGTTTAAGAAATAAGCTCCTATTATTTAATGTTGCTCTCTTTGGCCATGGTCTCTGACTCATTTATAGACTTCCCTAACAAAAAAAAGGCTATAATTAAATTAACTATTGTTTTTTTATTGTTGCAAGGAAACCTCAGATTGCTAGTGGCTATCAGTCATAAAAAGGCTCCATGAAAACCTTAGACTGGGTTGAGTGTTTAAAATGTGATGTTATTCGTATTACAGACAATCATGGAGTTTATGGATATGCAAACCAATTCAATGCAGAGTGTGGATATTAGTGTACTTTTGGCTTTTTGAGCCAAATAAATTTTATCATTTGGCAGGCTCCCTTATTCTGTCCAGCAGGTTTCCCATCCTCCCCTGTGTATGCCTGCCCTTCTCCTTGGTCACTAAGGAGGCTTTTATTAGGCTTAAGCTCCACGTATAAGCATCAGACTCTCAAGTACAGGGACACTAATAATAAAGCATTTAAACATGCTTTTGATTAGGGATGCACAGATACTTTTCGAGTACCAGTGCAGATACTTGGCATTTTCATGAGAACTACCAGGGTTGCAGCGGTTGCAGCTGGGACCTGGCTCTGGCGCACCTCAACTGTCCTGACGTCATTAGTCTGTATTGTTTTAGAAAAACTGTCACATGACAATAAACAAAAATGTATCAGTACTCGTACTTGTAAGTACTCGGCAAGAACCAGTACTCGTACTTGCAAAACTGGTATCTGTGCATCCCTTTATTTATATTTATAAAAACAAAATCGTACATTAAAACAGAGATGTACAAATCCCAGGAGCTCTGTGTGCTCCTTACAAATGACAGCTGCCTCCTAATTTTTGAATTTTTTTCTAGTCTAGTCTTGGAGCTCAAAAGTATCGGCACATGTATTCGTACTTGTACCGAGTACTGTACTTGGTATCTGTGCAACCCTACTTTTGATTATGTCCAGCATTCCCCTCTCAAATTACCTCTCTTTATTACAGTGGTGTAGAGAAGCACACCATTGGATGCACAGCACATCTAGCCTCAAAAAAGATGGGCTACAGAAGCAGATGACCATAGCAGGATCCTCTCATGTTAGATAGAAACAGGCAAATATGGCTTTGATGAGCACATTATTGCACAAATTGGATGTATGAAGATTGTAAAAATTTTGTTTGATCTGACTAATCTTCATTTTTCCTCTCTCTACTGGCATCACC
>NW_017306956.1:883070-884727 GCF_000935625.1 Nanorana parkeri | reverse complement strand
ACCTCCACCTCCACCACTCTAAAACATCCAGTAGTACATTACAAACCTAAAAAGCTTTTGCTGGACCCCACCAGTCTGAAAAACTTGCTATTGTTTGCCTCCAAACTTGTGGAATGCCTAGTCTACAACGATGTAAGCTGCTACCTTACTGATATTATTACTATTATTGTTATTATTATGCAGGTTTTATATAGCGACAACAGTTTGCACAGCGCTTTACAATATAAGGAAGACATTACAATACAATTCAAGACAAAATGGTAAGAAGGGCCCTGCCCCTGAGGGCTTACAATCTTAAAGGGAGGGGGAAGTGATACATGAAGAGGTAGCTGTGTGGGGATGAATTGTCTTAGAACTTGATGGTTGAGTGGTTAGGTTGAGGCGGGATAGGCTTCCCTGAAGAGATGAGTCTTAAGGGATTGCCTAAAGGCAGTCAGAGTGGGAGATAGAAAGATAGGTTGGGGTAAAGAGTTCCAGAGGATGGGAGAGATCTAGTGAAGTCCTTGAGGTGAGCATGGGAGGAGTTGATGAGGGAGTTGGAAAGCAGAAGGCATTTTGAAGAGCGGAGGGGATGGTTAGGATGATACTTTGAGACAAGGTAACAACCTGCTCAACCCCTTACATTCTGGCTTTTACCTCGAACACTCTACAGAAACTGCCTTACTAAAACTCACTGGCAACTTACTAACTGCTAAAAACAACTACTCTATACTCATACTATTAGACCGTTCTGCCACCTTTTATACAGTTGACCACCTGCTCCTCCTCAAAAAACTGAACTCCCTTGCCTCCAAGACAGTGTCACCTATAACCATATTATCTCCTCTTCTCTCCTCTTCTTCTTCCTGTAGGGGTCCCCAAGGCTCTATCTTTGAACCCATTCTGTTCTCTTTCTAAACTTCCTTCTTCAGTCATTTGATAACCTTCCATGGCTTCCAATACCATCTCTATGCTGATGACATACTCCTCAGCTTACCCCTTCAGTCTCTGCATGCATCACTAATTTACTAACTGACATATTAGTATGGTTATCACATCACTTCCTAAAACTCAGAGGTTTATTCACAAAAGAGCCAAAGGAACTAGCCATAGCTTTGACTGATTCTTCACGTCACTTTAGCCACCGGAGCCCTTTGGTTCAGTCGAGCAATAGCCCGTAAAGCAGCCGAAGGCAGCCGAGCGACCCAGCGGAGCCGAACACATATGCTTCGGCTCAGCTGAGTCGTAGTCACAGCTGAAGTGGGGAGAACGGTCTGATTGCAAGCTCTCATGAGCAAGACCCTACTGAACCTCTTGTCTTGAATTGTTATGTAAACGTAGCATCTCCCTTTATATTGTAAAGTGCTTTGCAAACTGCTTGTGATAAATAAATACTGAATAATGATACAACATAATAATAATATTTCAAACACCCTTTTCAATTAGAGAGAATAAGCTCTACAAGGAAATATACAATGGAATTAATCATCAAATGATGTGTTGTTAAATTCCTAAGGTGTGTGTTAAAACAAAACTCCACCCCTTTCCCTGACACTGACATAAGGCTTATGGCAGAACACAACTGAGCCGCTCCAGGCTAGGATATATTTATCCTCAGATCCCCACTGCTCCCCCCACTTGTATGGGCTGAAGAAGCATAGATCCAAGCAGAAATAGC
>NW_017306956.1:864244-882897 GCF_000935625.1 Nanorana parkeri | reverse complement strand
GGGGGGGGGGGGGGGGGCAGAGGATGTAGCGCTGCACAAGCACTGCAAAGAACAGAGCTTCAAATCCTTAATAACCGGTGGTTCTGTCTGTGTGTGGCCTAGCGGGTCGGATGGCAGAGCAGAGGATCGGTAAATATCTATGATATTTACCGATTATCTGTGTGCAGGACAAATACTGGAGTGATCAGCTGATCACTCCAGTGTTTGTAAACAACTGGGGACACATAGTACTACTTCCAGTTCATTCATGAGTTTCTCAATGGGTGGAAGCCTTAGTATAGAGAATAGAAATGTATTGAGTGCTGAGGCTGCAGAAAAAGTGATTGAGGACTCTGTGTCCTCAATTTCTTTTTCTATTTCAAAAAGGAAATGTCAGGGGTCTATTTAGACACCTGATATTTCCCCGAAGCCCCCCAAATGTAAAAAAAAATATTAAAAAAATTAATAAAACAGAACCACCCACATGCAGACATATTATACATGTGCAACAGTGTGCACCATATTGTGGTGCATGCCATGCACATGCAATGCAGTGCATTGTTTGAACACAACGCAGTACTTGATTTTTTCTTTTTTTCCCCTTTTCAAAATCACATTAATTTAACTGTGGCAGCACATGGCAAAGCATTGCAACGCTTTGCTGTGCGTTCTGATATGCTGTTTTGGGGCTAAATGTATGCTTTCATCATTTTATCAGAACACACACCAGTACAACGCACATCGAGTTTCAACATAAGTCACTTATTTACAGTTTTTCGTTTCTTTTTTTACCATTTTGCAAAAAGGCACAATTTAAAATATACAAATATTTGTTATTTATTACCTTAATACAGTTTTATCTTCTATATTTAGTTGGAAAAGTATTTTTTTGTGCACTGATACTGATTTTAGTGTGCTTTTATCAATTTAATTGTGTATTTTTATTGGTTTAATATTGATTTGACAAACATTTGCACAATTATCGCAGGACCTAAAAATTAGTAGCACCATCTTTTTATTCTACCGGGCCTGTGCTTTCAGAAAATATATGGTTTGGGGGCTCTTTCACAAACACTAACAATGCAGCAGTAGGGAGTCAAAACGATGGGAAAAATCAGCCAGCTGAGGTTTAAAGCGTTCTGGAGGGCTTGGCAGCAAAAGGGTTTTAATAAGAGCAAAAGTAAATTTATATTTACATTTTTTTATGAAGAAGCTGCCCTCCTGTGGTCACACTAGGAATGCTTGGTGGATGGAATTACACTTCATTTGTTACATATCCACCATCTTTAATCACAGTATTTAAGGTGCATCAATACAGAGGTAGCTCTTCACATATACAATGGAACCTTGAAGTTGATCAAGCCACCCTTGTGCAACACAATTGTCAACTACCTTTGCCCAGTATGACCTTAATGAACCTTAGTGGCTAAATGAACGGCAAAGGCTTCTGGGGTTTGTAGCTTAACACCTATATGACAATGGCAGTGATGTAAGCCCACAAGACAATAATGTAGGCAGACTACTCAATGCCTCGCTTGAGTTAGCGCCATTTAATATCCAGCGTGGCCAGATAGAACCACAACTAGTCTACTTAAAAAAAGTTTAATTTTTCTGTCTGCAAAATATGGTGCATGCCGATGGATGAATTAAAAATTACACACCGATCTTCAATGGATACAGGAGTGCCGCATTTCCTTGAAGTTACAGTGCATTTCAGAAAAAATGCTATGTTTACTGATAAGACATAACTTTTGCACAGTAATGGACTTTCCGGCGAGATCCTTCAGAATACTGAGTATCAATAATCCCACATGAACACAATTCTGCTCTGGAAAGTGTAATTGTTGGCTTTCAGCCTCTCTCTGGGATCTCTCTGGAAGCAATGTAATGTCACAACTGCAGTATGAATGGTAAATTATGAAAGGTAGGTATATTTACAAATGTCCTTTCCTTATACAGTACATTATATTTTTGAAACTGTAAAGCTGCAGTATGTGATGGTGAGGAAACCTGATGTATCAAGAAATTCATTTAAGCAAAGTGGCTCATGATAGCATTTTTTGAAAGTGTGACACATCATTTTTTGTCTATTTGTAATTTACATTAATCAAAGTGTAATAGGACGGGAGCATTTTCAGACATACAGTGATCATATTTGCAAAAATCCATCCAAAAAATCCATCTACTGTACATATTTCAGTAGGTAAGGTAACGTGTAAAGATCATTATTTTAATTTTCTTTTGTGGGTGTAAAAAAGTAGACTATGCAATATAGAACGCATGAAGCAGCAATGTGAGGGACCAGTGGATAAAAATCATGAATATATGTAGGTCATATACACAAAGGAATTACGTGGGGGGGCTATCTTTTATTTCTTCTAAACATAGATTTGGTGTTTTGCAAGCTTGATGTTAGATGTGTCCATGTAAGGCAGTGGTGGTCAACTTGAAAATAATAGATGACCTCAAGTGTGACCCTTGACACCTCTAGAGGACTGCAAAATAGCATCGTATTTTATGTGTTGAGATGCAATCCAACAACATAAATAGGATGTAGTGCACCACAACACCCAGAAATGTGGCTCCTGCTGCATTTTTTGTAACTTACAAGACGCAATTTAAAAAAACAGCTTTGGTGTCAGTGACCACAATAAAAACTCCCAACACTAATGTCAGTGACTGCCATAAGAACCCCAGCATTAGTGTTAAGTCACCACAAAACCGTCCTGGCACTGGTGTCAGTGACTGCAATAAAATCCCCTGGTTTCAGTGACCAGAATATTAACTCTCAGCATTGGTGTCGCTAATCACAATAAAAGCATTGGTGTATGCAACCACAGTAAAACTCCTCAGCATTGGCTTTAGTGACCACTATAATAACCCCTAGCATTGGTTTCAGTGACTGCAAAATAATCCCCAGCATTAGTGCCAGTGGATGTGCTGTTAACCCCTGCACTGGTGCAGTAGCAGTACTATTTAACCCCTCAATTGGTGGTCTTTGACAATGTTTTTAAACTCCCCCATTGGTGGCCGGTACAGTGGTAGTGAAATCTAATCCCCCAGCATTACTGGTAAGTGAAGTGGCAGAGAAATGTAATGCCTCTTACCTGATCACACGCTCCAGCACCACTCTCTCTTTCCCCAATGAGGCTGGGACTATACTTTTTCGGGTGGAGATCACTTTGTTTGACAATGCTGTCTATTTCAGTGAAAGGTACTGAAGTGCAGACAGCAAGTCAGCTCTAGACACCTTGCTGCTATTGTGCAAAGTATACTTGTACTGTCAGATGGAGATCATTCCACCTGAATGTATTGTCTTTATTTCAGTAAGGGGTGCTGAAACACAGGGAGCATTGCAGCATACAGAACCCTACTACTGCTCTGCAAAGTTTAAAGGTGCCCAGCAGTGAGCAAGCTAGTCCAGAACATAGCAGAACTGGTGGGCCACATGTTAGGGCACAACTTTTCCACTGATTGTGAAAAATAAGGTTAGCTTGTCATCCAAGTTATAAAATATAAAAAATGAATGCCTTTTTGCTGCATTAGTGTAGTATTATCAGCTTTACATTTTTAAAAGACGGCTACATTTTGTGGCAACATACAAATTGGCGCACCTTGTCAGAGCCCCTTTATGATGCACACTATTGAACAGGTCACAGAGTAGTCTAATATTGAGATGCTAATGCAGACTCAAAGTTTCCGTTGTTTTAGAATGCAATTTAAAAAAATAAAATGCAAATACGAAATCTTATGTTATCTTTTTGGTCAACTAAAAATGTTCTGGAGGAAAAAACTAGCAAACCAATTTAATTCAATAGTGCTCTATTTTCAGCATTAAATTTCAATAGCTTCAGGTTTTTGACCAAAGAACCAAAAAAAAAAGTTTGTCCTATTGCACTATTGTGCAGGCATCATGGTCAGTTGTAGTTTAAGTCTGAAATTCTAACGCACAATGCAAAAAAAAGCAGCCAGCAGACTGTTCTGCAATACAACTGCTTCTACCCTGCCTACCATAAAAAGAGCCAAACTACTCTCTTCTACTCTTCTCCCTATTTACACCACAAATGACATGACAGCCTGCTTCATTGAACAGGATCTTTATTTGGAGGGAATCATCATGCAAATTATTCCTGCGGATGCAGGAGATGAGGAATTTTGGGGATGCCTGCCAATGTCACAGAAAAAAAAAAACCAAAGGTTTTCACAAGTCCTTTGATAAAAAAATAACACCAAAAATGTAACAAATTAATCCACCGCCGTAATCCAAGGGTCAATCATGAAGTCCAATGTTGGCCATGATGACACCGACTTGTTGAAATAAAAAAAAAAACAACACCCGCCGACCCACCTACACGTGACGAATTGCCGCCAAAAAAATTACATTCTAAAACATTCCGGCAAAATATAAACAATTGGGCGCAGCTAGCGGTAACATCAACACGAGCTCCGCCTAACCAGCACCTGTTAAAATGGGTGGAGTCACAGCCAGCTCGGCCCATTTGTTGTCATTCAATGACAGGCCAATGTCCTCAAATGACCTGAGGACAGTGGCCTGTAATTGACTGGCCACTGTCCTCAGGTAAAGGGTCAAGACCTAAAGGGTCTAGTATGGATTAGAGGGTGGACCACACACCGTGGGTTTTTTTGTTTACATTTGTGGGTAGAACGGTCTGCTTTGGCAGATCGTTCTCCTCGCTTCGGCTGTGCCTTCGGCTCAGACGAGCTGAAGCATTTGCGATATGCGTTTGGCTCGGTTGAGCTGTTCGGCCTCCTTCGGCTGGTGTACTGGCTATTGTGAATAGCCAGTACAGCAGCCCTTTGTAACCAAAGGGCTCCAGCGGCCGAAGTGAGCCGAAGGATTAGCGAAAGCTATGGCTATATCCTTCGGCTCCTTCGTGAATAACCCTTAATGTTTCCATCAACCTTATAAATGGAATTGGCTTGCACATGCGGTTTGTCCCACATTGATGTAATTGATCCTGTGGACTGTGTTTTGCTGACCCTGGATGAACATACTCAAAGCTTGGTCTGCAAATATAATACAATGATGCAAATCTGTGGGAATGAAATATTAACTACATTTGTAAATCCAGTGCAGTCACTTATCTTCTCCTAGCTGGCATGCCCGTCTACATACAATTGCTTCAAGGGATTTTTCTTAAAATGGAAATGTTTACATTTGATATTGGTACCCAGGTCTGAGTGGTAAACGTTTGAGATCAGAGTGATTGTGGCAAGTTTACAACATTGTCAACAATCATCAATCTTTACTATTCACAATGTGTTTTTTTTAGGTTTTATGGTAACTCAGTTAAATTATATCTATTGCCTAATAATGGTATTGCATTTATACAGATTATCCTTAGAACCTTCTTTCCTTGTATCATTTTATGTGTAGTGGGGTTGGAGTAGCACAGGCAGTCGTCCAAGGGGATTGATGGATAAATAATCCATAACACATGGGTGAATTATTTTGCCTTTAGGTAGCTCTATTGTGAGAAAAGTTTGAGTGCTACCATTGCTGACTTCTCCTTTAAGAATGTTCTTTGGATATCATGCTGATGCTTTGGCTGCATTGCTTTCTGAGTCTCTGATCTAGAGCAATCATATTTATGAGGACTCTGGCACTTTTCTGACACTCACTTATAGCATGCTTGTTCTAGGACTGTGACTGAAAAATATTAAGAACATACAAAGCCAGGAAAAAATAGATTTTCAAAAGGGCGCCAGCAATATCAGCTTTTATACTTGTCTCAGAAAAGTTACTGAGTCATTTTTAAAGTGCCAGTAAACCAAAACACTAAGCTCACATTAATAACATCCTAAGAATGAATAGGCTTAATTCCTTTGTATGGTATGTTAAAAAAATACCTGTTAATCCTGCCTGCATGCACCTCTTCTTGATTTGTCCTGATAATGCCAATCACTGGGGGTAGAAGAGGTCATGCTGATGGGCATTCTCTCTGATTGAGCCTATAGGGTACTGCGCAACCTGCCAGTAACTGGTGATTGACAGTAGTTCTGCATATCTGTCAATACAACAGAATTAGTCTCTGCCCCTGCTCTTGGTGCTTGGAGATAAGGAGAAGAGATAGTGGTCATATGATTGCTAGCATAATAAAGAAAAAAATGTACTTACATGCATTTTTTGGTGTGTTTTACCAAGTACAGAAGTCTAAGAAGTGTGTCTAAAAGGTCATTGTTGAATGGCAAGCTCCCATTTTACAGATGCTTTAAGCAATAGGTCTTGCCTTTTTGAAGAATACAAAAAAATTAAGGTTATTACATTGTTATTTTGTCCATATTCAGTAAGCATACCTATACTAACAGTCATGTTATGGGTATGGAAATCATAATTATACTGCTAGAAGCATCAAGTTATAGGACCTGCCTATTGCAGGAATCAAATATCTTTGATTCCTGTTGTCACATTGTTATTTTTTTTCCTTATTTAGTAATGATACTAATACATTGTAAAATATATACCACATCTAAGTATACAGTCAGAAGGAAATATAAATCACTATCTAAACATGTCTAGCTTAAGCTTTATGCCTGGGGAGTGTTAGTCACTGAAATATAAAAAAAACCTTGCTTTGCAATAATTGTGTGCAATACTGAGAAAAATGTCTCCATTTAGCCATAAAGTAGATTTTATTTTGGAAAATACATTCATAAAACATCATAAGAGCATGAACCATAGCAAAGAATTCTCCTGACTGAATCCATATGCTTTGAGTTAACCCTCTGAGAATTGATTCTACCATAATTCATTTATTTGTCTTACTCTATACAAAGGAAATGATTGCGGGAAATGATTCAAAAGAGAAGCCTATTTATGTCAAAGTAAATGGTTGCAAGCAGATTCATCATAATCCTTAAGCATTGTTTGAATATTTAAGGTTGGGATAGGGAAAGGTCTATTGTCAGTGAAAAGGGATGTAATGCTCTGGATATTGCTTGCTTGGCTTTTAATATGAGCTGATAAGATGAGCCCAGGAAACATGGTGGTGTCATCACAGGTACAACAATATCATTGAGTCTTGAATTTGAGAAATTGAAAGCTTTAATCCGAACCCCATTGAAGTCAATTGGGGCACATTTTGAAAATCAATTCTGGCCATTTTCAAGGCTAATGTGATTGCCATAAAAGGGGCACGGTGAGCAGGGCCAATGCAAACAATTTTAAACAATAATGTTCAGGCGGAGTGGGTCCTCCTTTTTATGTGACTTCAAAGGCAACATGGGAAAAAACACTAATCTTTCTAATAAATGCTTGGGAGATGACTTTAAGCTGCATGTGGTATTACAGAACAGTACAATTACCATGCCAGTGTCAGCAACACCATACTTTGGCATCACATATTTTGATGTGTAATTGATTTCTTTACTGATACATTATTGTTTCTCTTAAAGCATATTTCCATTTTCCGTCAAATTTGAGAAAACCCCATTTATATATATGGATGTGTTTACATTCATGCATCATAACAAAAAATATTTAAAAAAAATATTTTCTCCCTTTTAGATGTTTTCTTGTAACAGGCAACATGGCTGCATCCAAGTTTTTTCTTAGCACCTTCACAGTGATCTGCCTTAAAATAAATACTTAGGACTTAAATTTGAGGTTTGTATTTCTCTCATTCACATCATTAACATTTAAAAACAAAAGCCAGACTTTTAATATTTTAACTCTTTGTTAGGGCAAACAGTGTTCAAATGTACTCTTCAAAAAAAATCTAAAGCCCTCAATGACATACCAAGTGCTAAACAGTGGTAAAACAGTTTTGCAGTATAGCTTGTGGTCTTTTTTGCAGTACAATACTGTATTGCGTTCGAAAATCAATAAAATGTCACATCATCAAATGTATAAAAAATTTTCAAAAACCTCAATCCCACATTCCAGCAACGAGGCAGTCTTTATCCTGAAAAAAAATGTAGAGTACCATATTTCAGAGACAATAGTCACTCATATAGCACAGTGGACGGAGAGTATGAAAGCAGCTTAATTTGGCTGCAAGGCAGGAGGGACAGATGAGATCGTTTTAATTATGAAATAAAAATTAGAGTGCATTGTTTCAGAGACAAAATCCAGAATTATTGTGCAGACACCAGAACCAATATTTAAACACTTGGAGTAGGCCACATATTCTTGGAAGCTGGAATAGCCACTCCAGTAGGACGTAGTGAGGGACACTACAGTTAGTTAGTTAGCTAAGGTGGAGTAGGCCTTTTTATTTGAGTTTCTGCTGGAATTCGTTTGTTTAAAAAGAGAAAACCTACCCTGTTGATAAAAATAAACTTTTTATGTTAAATGCAATAAAGCCGCATTTATTGCCAATACTGATCACAATATATGTATGTAACAGAATAAAGGAATACTTTTTGGAGTCAGTAGGGAAAGGTCTATTGTCAGTGAAAAGGGATGTAATGCTCTGGATATTGCTTGTTTGGCTTTTAATATGAGCTGATAAGATGAGCACAGGGAACATGGTGGTGTAATCACAGGTACAACAACAATATAATTGAGTCTTGAATTTAAGAAATTGAAAGCTTTTATCCAAACCCCATTGAAGTCAATTGGGGGCAAATTTTGAAAATCAATACTGGCCATTTTCAAGGCTAATATATGTAATGTTCTGGATATTAGATAGATTAATAGATGTAATGCTCTGGAGCTACAAACTCCAAAAACAGCATTTAAACATTTGTAGTATTTTGAACAGGAAGGACAACAATCAGCTTTTAATACAAAAATCAACCTTAGAGTGTCTTAGTTTCACAGAGAAAAGCCAGCAAATTATTGTACCAACCCTATGCTTAAAATGTAAGCACTTTTACAAGATCACAGTTTAATCCGGGTCAGGACGCTATCTGCAAGGAGTTTGCATGTTCTCCCTGTGCTTATGTGGGTTTCCTCCAGGTACTCCATTTCCTCCCACACTCCAGACATGCTGGAAGGTTAATTGGATCCTGTCCAAATCAACCCTGTATGTACACAGTCACAGAATCTAAGAAAAAGTTAGTCAATAGTATCAGCTAAAGGGGTTCATTGCTGATCCAGGACTGGTTCATTTTTAGAAAAGTTACCGGTCAACTGTGTCAGGACAGGTGGATTCCAGTCACAAAACCACCAGCTGCACTGAATGCCCCATCTGATATCACACTGACAGGGCATTTGCTGTACTGCATATTCAGTGACATGGACATTTTCTTGTATTTCTGTAAAAAAATAAGTCAAGGCAAATGGACTTGCTGTATTTTTCTTGAAGACATTTCACTGGTCATTCAACCAGCTTTCTCAATTCAGAAGGACTTTTAAAATAAATTCTCTGGGAATAAATATGGTGAATGTCGCTCCAATCCACATAATCTGTTATTCACAACTAGGTGTTGATTTCATTTGCATAATTGGAGTCTAGGAGGTGTTATTACCTGCCCAGAAAGAGGTGTTAATACAGCATTGTATGTGGCAGATAATAGATGGCTCACCCCCCCCCCCACCCCCACCTCTATTCAAGCTTGGCTTCTCCCCAGTCATACCTAAGCCGGATATTGACCCCACTCTATGCAATAATCACAGGCCTATTGCCTTTTTAAATGTGGACTTAAAATTGTTTTCAAAAATTTTAGCTAAAAGATTACTCCCATTCTTACCCAACTCTTACATCCGGATCAGGTAGGATTTATTCCCTCAGGGGAGGCACATGACAATACCTCCAGGGTTTTGAATGTTGTCCACTTGACCGCTGTGGTGAAGACACCCCTGATGCTGCTTTCTACCAATGTGGAGAAAGCATTTGATAGAGTTGATTGAAGATTCATGGGGGCAATGCTTTGTCGCATTGGCCTGGGGAATAACATGTTTAAGTGGATAACATGCATGTATTCGTCCCCTTTAGCTGATAAAAGGGTCAATGAAACCAAATCCAGGGAGTTTTTTCTATCAAATGGGACCCGTTAGGGGTGCCCGCTCTCCCCACTCACTTTGCATGGTTCTGCTGGCATTCAGGGTTTCTCTGCTTTTACTAGACAACATAAAGTGGCTGCATATGCAGAAGACTTGATTTTCTTTCTTACAAATCCCACTGTCTCTGCCCCAAACCTTATTACGGCTCTTACGGAATATAGCCGTTTATCCAATTTTAAAGGGAATTTCCAGAAATCAGCTGGTTTAAACATATCCCTGCCATGTGCCACTCTCTCCAATCTGGAGGCTTCTCTCCAGAGGCGTAACTAGAACCTTCAGGGCCCCGGTGCAAGAAACCATGAAGGACCCCCCCAACCGCCATGGCACCGTATGGTTAACAGGAAGGCTGGACAAGTGCAGGACCTCAGGCAGCCGCTTGTTTAAAATTTTAGTGCCGGTGTTCGACCCAGTATCTACAGACAGGATTAACGAGGAAACCGGCATTTATTTACAAAGTATTCGTTTGTAATGGTTAATTGTGACCGTTAATAATATGCCATCTATGGCAGTGAATGATGGATCGAATATTATTAACATATTATATTATAATATAACGGTCACAATTAACAATTTCAACTAAATACTTTGTAAGTAAATCCCTGTTCCCTCGATAATATTGGTCTGTGCAGAAGCACAGATGCAGAGGTCGGAAAATTCGACTACGTCAGCGTTCTCGACAGAACACCGGTATCTGCGTTTAGTATCGGGGCATTTTCACGAGTATGAGTACTCGTGAAAATGCCCAGTAATGCAGAATACCACCAGCTGTGCGTGACTACAAGTCCCAGCAATACATTATAATAAAAGTCAGCACTACGGAATATCACCAGCATCCCCCCCACACTTCCCTGCACCCCCCCCCCATCCAGACTTACCTTTCCTGTCCTGCAGGGCCCTCTTCCTTGTCTCTGCGGCCAGGGGGCGGGGCTAAGAGGAGAGGGTCCTCACACAGCAGAATGTGCTGCCCGGCGGTGCCTGCAGCACATTCTGCAGGACTGGTGACAGCTTCTTCATCCCTGCCGCACAGCCACCCTGCCGCACGATCTTGGGGAGGCCTCTTCTTCCTCGCTGGGCCCCCCCGAGTGGCGGAACGCCAGGGCCCGGTCGCAATGGCGACCGCTGCAACCCTGGTAGTTCCGCCAGGGCTTCTCTCCATTTTCAATGGGTGACTCACCAACTTAAATACCTGGGCACTTTTATTACACCTGAGCTTAAAGATATTTTTACAGTTAACTTTGCTCCTATACTGGCTCAGATATTGTCGGACCTTAAGTCGTGACATTCTTTGACTATTTCCTGGTTTGGCAGATGTGCGGCCATTATGATGAACATATTGCCACACTTACTGCACCTGCTCCAAGCTTTACCAATCTGGATCCCCCCTTCTTTTTTCATCTGCATAAAGACTTTGTATCCTTTGGGTGGGCAGGGAAATGTCCCCGACTCAATTGACAAATCCTTACACTTCAGCAAGAACAGGGAGGGGTGGGATTGCCTGATATATTGATATATTACAAGACGGTGCACTTGAATAGATTACTGGACTGGTATCTGCATCAAGATGATAAACTCTGGGTTGAAATGGAACACAGCACATACACCTTTCCTATTTTAGGATGTCCTTCCCACTCCCATTGGCAGTCTGAAATCATCCTTTGGCGAGCATAACTATTCAGGTTGCTCGCACGGTACTTCAATATTATCACCTTTTCCTTTACTGCTTACTCCAGTATTAGGGCACCCTGATCTTATCCCGGGCTCAGAAAATAAGCACTTACTATGCCTTCTTCCCGTGGGCAAATTTAGAATGCTTGATTTTAGAGAGAATTTGCAGTGGCTTTGCCACTCTGCACTTCAAGATCTTCTTCAACCTCCATTGGGCTATTAGAGTGCTATGAAACTCTGGCATTTTCTGCTTGCAATTCCACAGCCTCATGCACTAGACCAACAACTTACTTTGTTTGAGGACGTGTGCATGTACCTGTCCATCGTGCTATTGATCTATAAATTACTCACCTCATTCTCTATGGATTCCTATCCGCCGTATTTATGGAAATGGGAGGAGGAACTGGGTTGTACATTCACAGACCAACAGAAACAATCTATCATGTCTATGCTTTTTCAGTCTTCATTGGCTAGTAAATATCAAGAACTAGGTTACAGGCTGGTGCCTAGGTGGTACAGAGTGCCATGGCTTTTGTATAACATGGTACCTTCCATGTCAGACCATTGTTGGAGATGTAATTCAGACTCAGGTACAATGTTGCATATTTTTTGGTCCTGCCTGAAGTTGATATCTTTTTGGAACTCAGTCCTAGACATTATCGAAAACTTGATGATTGTAAATCTTAAAGATAACCCAGTGGCCTGCTTACTCTACATGACTTCGACTCCAATCTCTAAATACAAGAACTCCCTCACTCATCATTTACTTAATGCATCAAAGAGCTGTGTCCCATTGTTATGGAGAGGTTACTACTCCTGTCTCAATTTGGCTCTCAAAAGTCCAGGAGATATACACAATGGAGGGTCTGACAGCTTCGCTGAAAAACACGTAAGGGAAATTCTCTTCCACGTGGGATCCATATATTTATTTCAGATTTTCTGAACGTTTTTCTCAACTCGCAGACCAATGACTGCTCTATTTGGCATATCTATGTTGTCTTTCAATTTTGTGTTGCCTCATGTCCTATAGGGAAGCCGGATTGATGCAGGTCATGTTATCAGGACCTAAACTTCATTAAAAAGGGGGGATAGTCTGGGTCCTCTTCTTCTCTTGATCTCCCTTCTCTACTCTCTCTCTCTCTATTTGTTTTTATATATCTACCCCTCTTTATCTTATTCATTTAGTGAAACCAATGAGTACTATGTCGTGATTTTGACATCCTGGAATTAATACAGGCTTTGTATGAATACTTTGAAGCACGCATGTATGGCTCGAATTCAAGCTATGTGGACGAGATTGGTGAAGTTCCCAGTTGTACTCTTTTGTTCATGAATAATTCTTAGACATCTTTCCAAGTGCTGTTTGTGTTCTAAGGTTTGTATGTTTTACATATTCTGTATATTACCTGTTTTCGAATATAATTGTTTTGTATTATTTTCAGTCAATAAAGAATAAAAATAATACACCATAGCATATGTATTTAATTAAAAGCCACCAAAAATATTGTATTGGCTATATATAATAACTTTCACAAGGCCACTTTTTGAACAGTACAAACAGTAGCCAGCTTTTTAACAAAAATTCAACAAAAGAGTGTATTTATTTCACTGAAGAAAAACACAAAAATATTGTAAAAATGTTGTGCATAGTCAGACACCAGCTAGATTTTAATAAAACAAATTGTAGTGCCTATATGTACAGTATTTCAGCAGTTTCACCGGGCCGCTTCTTCAACCAGACAGACACCAGATTGCAATTTAAAAAAACAGCAAAAGAGTAAATGTATATTTATTTCACAGATTAATTAATAATTAAATCAGTCAACAAAATGTTGTAGTGACTCGATGCACAAAACTTAAGCACTTGCACTAGGTTGCATTTTGAACCGGAAGAACATCAGCCAGCTTCTTATCAAAGATTTAACATTAGAGTGTATTTATTTTACTTACAAAAGATAGGAAAATATGGTAGTGACTAATTGCACAGCATTTAAGCACTTCCAATAGGCCAGTATGTGATAGCAATAAAGTTAAGTGTAAAAAAAAAAAAGTTTAAAAATTAAAGTCACAAAACACATACAAACACAAACGTCAGTTGTGTCTATGTGCGAAAACAAGGATTACAAAACATATGTTACATACTACTGTGAATGTCAGAGTGCCAGCAACATTTCTAGGGCCATCAATCACTGCTAACACTAAATTGATGAGTGGTAAAAGCTTTTTAAGTGTCTCCTAAGAGCAATTTTTGGTATGGTAGTTTTTGCAATTTCGCAGGTGCACACAATTTTAAGGCTTGTTTGGTGTCTATTTACCCAACGTGACTCCATCTTTTATATTTTACAAAAAAATTGGATAATAAATGTTTCATAACATAATGTAGGCAAAACAGGTTTTTTTCAAAATTTTCAGTGCATTTGTTCTTTATATAGTAAAAATAAAAAAACTTAGTGGTGATTAAATACCATGAAAAGAAAGCTCTATCTGTCCCAAAAAATAAATAAAAATCATTTTGCATTGCATGAATGGATAAATGTCGGTCAAAGTACCCCAGCTCTGAATACTGAAAAATGGTCTGGACAGGAATGGGTTTTGACATTCCAGTCTTCAAGTGCTTAAAGACTGATTCAGATATACACCAGTTTCATTGGAAAATTCATTTTTGTGAATGTATACTGTAGGTGCATTAATTTGTGTTTTGTTTTTTTTAGCTCAGTTTTAACAGACTAATAATGCTACCCAGATGAAAGCCCTGGCCCTAGATAATTATCAATAACACCTATAATGTGTGCATTATACAAATTGTCTCTTAGGGAGGTTCTATACATAGTGGAACAGGCCATGATACTACACTTTTGTAACAAATTGTTATTGATTTTCAGTAGAAAAGAAACAAGTATTTTACACACAAAAATATGGTAGCAAAATATAATTAACACATCGCAATATATACATACGATGCAGATGCAGGCATAAGCAGTACATAGATATCTGGTGTAAAACCTTAAGAGAGGAAAGAAAGGAAAGAAAGGAAAGAAAGAAAGGAAAGAAAGAAAGGAAAGAAAAGAAAGAAAGAAAGGAAAGAAAGGAAAGAAAGGAAAGAAAGGAAAGAAAGGAAAGAAAGGAAAGAAAGGAAAGAAAGAAAGAATGTCTGGTAGAAGGTCCTTCAGAGGAAGTAGTATCAATGGAGACTGAGGGTTAGTATCATCCATTGGAGCGCAAAGGGCCCTCTCATAGTTGATTAAGGGTAGTCTTATTCAGGTTAGGATGGTGGTGCAAAATCCAGGGTTCCCAGACACTTAGGAATTTGATATTAGAATCAGTCAATATACAGGACATTTTTTAATTGAGCATAATGCTATCCACTCTCTGTGTAAATTCTCTGTAGGGGATGAACTGTTTCTTCCAATTGCCTGCTATTTTCAATTTGGCTGCAAGGAATATTTGGTGTGCCAAACAACCTTGGGAAGTATGTAAGCCAGGTATGGTGTCATGTAATAAGGCATGTGTGGGATCCTTAGTGACATGCTTATAAAACAGGCATGATAATAAACAGAAGATCCTAGTCCAGAAACACAAAGCAAATGGACAGGTCCACCAAGTGTGTAACATATCTCCCGGGAGGGTAAATCCACGGAAGCATGTGTTAGGGGAGGTTGGAAATATTTTAGCTAAACGGGTAGGAACCATATACCAAAGATACAAATGCATCAGTGTTTCTCTCCTTGGCAGCTGGGAGCAGGAGACTCCCGGGGCACCAGCGAGAGTTTGCTGTTTGGAGATCAGTGTTCGGCCAGCTTCGGCTTTCAGCGCGGCTCAGCCAAGCCGATGCATATGCGTTCGGCTCGACTGAGCCGCTCGGCCACATTCCGGAGCTGTACGGGCTATTGTGAATAGCCCGTACAGCACCCCTTCGGTTCTGCTGAACCAAAGGGGTCCTGGGGCCGAAGCTAGCCGAAGGATCGGCCGAAGCTACGGCTAGATCCTTCGGCAGCTTCGTGAATAGACCCCTTTGTATACCACCTCCTTATTTGTTACATTAAGAGAGCACCTAGAAATATTACGCCACACTCGTTCCCAGTCGTCAATGTTCCAAGTGAGGTTAAGATTTGGAGTACAGAGTGGATACCAGTTTGGATCCCTCTGGCGAATGGAGACAAATACGTTCAAAGCCCGTGAGTGGAACCTCCCGGGTCTTCCTTTTTCTCATTGAAGACGCCCAGTGTTGTAATTGTATGAATCAGTACAATTTCTGTATTAGGGATCTTTTTATGTTCTTTGAGGTGTGACCAAGTAGGGACAGTGTTAGTGCGGAGAAGGTCATATAGTTTATTGTACCCATTTTCACTCCACCATTTAAATAGAGTCAGGTCGTTATATGCAGGGGGGAATAAAGGTTGAGAGCTAATGGGAAGGAGGGGCAAATATGGCGATATAAGGTCTGATGAGTATTTCAATGAGTCCCACACTTTCAAAGCTTGTTTCATAAGGGGGCTGAGGGATGAGGGTCTAGCGGTGGGTGGTTACCATGAGGGGGCTGAAAGGGGGATAGGTATTTCTAGTAAAGTCCAAAGGGGATATTAGTTTCTCGGTGTATAGTGATAAGGGGAAGAAGTTGGGATGCTTGATAATAAAGCGTGATGTTTGGCACACCAATGCCTCTGCCTGTTCTATGTTTATATATTGTGGATCGTGGTACTCTAGGGCGTAATGGGTGCCAAATAAACTGCATTATGCTTCTCTACATGGATCTTAAAGCGAAAGATGGTACTGCAACCGGCAGGACTCTAAAGAAGTACAATCATTTAAAGAGTATTGACATTTTGACCACCGCTACTCTACTAAACCATGATAAGTTATACCATACCCAGTTTGTCATCAAAGATTTAAGATGTTTAAATAAGGGTATGTAGTTAGACATATATAGAGTAGCATAGGAGGGGGAAAAATTCACTCCGAGGTATTTCAAGGATTGTTTTTCCCAGGAGAATGTGAAATTCCCACTAAGTTGGTCATATGCTGTCTGAGTTAAAGTGACATTCAAGGCTGCCGATTTTGTCCAGTTCACCACTAAGCCAGAGACTTCAGAAAAGAGTTTCAAAATGTTCAGTAGATTGGGAATAGAGGTGTGAGGTTGGGTGATGGTTAGCATGACATCGTCAGCAAATAGGCTTGTTTTATATTCCACACCCGATACTCAATAGTGAGGAGGAGTGTATAGAGTGTCCAGTACTTAAAGAGTTGAACATGGCAGTGAGTCTGGGGGTCAAGATGTGCATTCATTTTTTATAATAAAGGGAAGAAAATCCTTCAGGGCCAGGGGCTTTGGATGTTTTAAGGGACTTGATAGAAGAGATAACCTCCTCCTCCGTGATGACCGAGTGCAGCCTATCAATGGCCTCTCGGTGTATGGTAGGGAAGGAAAGATCTTTGAATAATGCATCAGCTTTCACCTTACAAAAGGAGCCGGAGGTCAAATAAAGTTTTGCCAGATTGTTGCGGAATAGATGGAGAATCGTGCCTGGGTTAGCTGTCACATTCCCCTGGGCATTACGTAGCCTAAGAGGTGCATACCTCTGGGGGAGAGTATTCACCTTATGGGCCAATGGAGTCCCAGGTTAGTTAGATCTAGAGTAAATTGTGTGCTCAGACCATCTTAGAAGCTTTTCTGGTCGTTGGTCCAGCAAAAGGTTTAGTTAAGTTTTAACAGAGGCTAAACGTGCTAGTAGTTGTTTATCAAGATTGACCTTCAATTGACTATCAAGCTCCTCGAGTTCAGCATATAGTCCGTTTATTTTCATGTCACTAATCCTCTTTCTACGTGTAGCCATTTCTATTAGGTGGCCTCTCATGGTGGCCTTATGGGCTTCCCAGAGAATTACCGGGGAGTCTACGGTGTCAGTATTTAAGGTGAAATATTGGCGGGCATGCGACTCAACCTGTTGGAGAAGGTCCTTAGAGGTCAATAAGCTCTCATTTATACACCACAGATATTGTGCAGGGGCACCCGTCTCTAAACAAAATCGGACTGCATTAGCTGCATGGTCTGACCAAGGTACCGTTTTAATACGTGCAGAGAGAAATGCAGTTAAAGTGCTTTGCAAAGTAAATACATGGTCAATCCTGCAAAAGGTTTGATGGGGGTTAGAGAAAAAGGTATAATCCTTAACTGTCGGGTTCAGTTCTCTCCACACATCCACCAAGTGATGATCACTCAACAAAGTGAGGAGGGAAGAGTTTCCCAGTGGGGCAGATAAGGGCTGGTTGTCAGAGGTGGCAGGTTTAGATTTTTTTAGTTTGTGGATGGAGGACAAGATTTGTGTCCCCTGCAAGAATCAAAATTCCTCTAGAGTGGTGTGATAGAACCTTAAACAGGTGGGACAAAAATCTCAGTTGTTGTTTATTGGGGCAATAATAAGAGACTATAGACAATTCAACATCATATAGGGTCCCTATGAGGATTACAAAACATCCAGTGGGGTCTGAAATATGTCTATCCGAGACAAAAGGCAGATTCTTTCTCATTGCTATCAAAACTCCCCTCTTTTTTCATTAAAGTTGGCACTGTAAAAGGAGGGAAAGTGTTTATGTAAGAATTTGGGACAGGAGGAGGTTGAAAACCTAGTCTCCTGCAGGCGGACTATGTCCGCATGACATGAGGAATAGTAAGAAAATGCCTTATTGCGTTTGTGAGGGGAATTCAGACCCTGAATGTTATGGGAAAACACAGTAAAATTAGCAGCCTTGGGTTGTGGTTATAAGAATAAGATACATTATACCAGTTAAAGTAATACCCCTATCGATAGTGGGACTCACAAGGGACCAGTGGAGCCGTAGCAGAGGATCCCAGTTCCAGAATATCGGTGGACCAAGAAGGAAAGAAGGAAAACTAAAACAACAAAAGAAAACTGGATCACAATATAAGGAAAGGTAAACATAACATATCAACAACAGGTAAATCGGTAAACTGTCCCTAAGGACAAGTGTTGCGAGTGGGAAAGTGGAAAAATCCATCCTCCCACTTTCAGGTCTTAAAGGG
>NW_017306956.1:856061-863979 GCF_000935625.1 Nanorana parkeri | reverse complement strand
GTCCCACAGGAGAGCATCAGCTCAAAACATTTGTATGCATCACACCAGGCCTATAAAAAGCGGTGGGCACTAAATGACTTTTGAAATTTTTTCCGTATATGCAGTTAAGAGGATAGGTAGTATACTCTTATATCAGCAGTAAGGCATAGCCCTAAACAACAGGGTATCAGAACTAACTGTAACAGACCTATGCACCATGTGCTAGGAAGTAACTAGAGAACAGACGACCTTGCGTCTAAAATAGTGGATGTAGGCCAGTGGCCATGTTGTAGTGGCAGTCCTTCAGGTAGGATCGGGGGTGCCGATGTCCCCTTCAGCCACTTCAAACGATTCGGTTGGGATCGCTGTTTCTTCTCCCACAGGGGCTCGAAAGCATCCGGCGTGGGCTGGACGTGGCTTGCGGAGAGGCCTTCTGTGGAGATGAAAGGAGCACCATTTTCCTGGAGCACCTTCCGTAGCTCCGTGGGGGTCGTGGTGGAATAGGATTTGCCTTTGTAGGCGAACATAAGTCTAAAGGGGAATCCCCATCTGTAAGCAATATCATGGTTTCTCAACATTTCCAGGAATGGCTTCAGGGCACGGTGGCGCTGTATAGAGGTGGGGAGAGATCAGCAAATACCTGAAATGTGTGTCCTTGAAAGCAAAGTTATTTTCCGTCTCTCGCCGCACGTAGTACTTCCCCCTAGTACGGTAAAATGTAAATTTAACGATTATGTCCCTCGGGGGCCCATCTGGTCATTTGGGAGCCAGGGCTCAATGTATACGGTCAAACTCCAGCCTCTCTACTGCCATCAACGGTGTGAGTTCTTGCAATAGGGCTGTGATAGTGGATTGCAGGTGCTCTATAGATTCTGGCAGGCCTCGGAAGTGGAGGTTGCCGCGTCGAGCCCTATTCTCCATGTCCTGAACTTTGTCCATGATGGCAATAAGGTCTCTATTGACAGTGTCCAAATATTGCTCATTCGATTCCATCACCGCAATTACATCATCCATCTTCTTCTCAAGCTGATCTGTGCGGGCACCTAAATCCCTGAGTTCTCTGAATAAAGTCTCGGTCAGTTTGTCAGAGACAGCAGCCAGCTCAGCGTGTAACATAGCTTGGAATTTTTCCAAGAGGGCTGCATCTCTGGGATCTGCCAGATCATCCCCTTGGGTCATAGGGAGACTTCCAGTGATGAAGAGTCATGTGTGTCCAGGAGAAGAAGTGGCGACGCAAGCAGCTCCGAGCCGCACGTGTGGTCACCATCTTGGGGGAATCGCAACTCTGGGGCTGAGATTTCCTTACGTCTTGCTGCCATTTGCTGTGCCACATAACTCTGCCTCAAGATGTGCAAGAAGTCAGGATGTGATGCTGGAAGTCCCGGTGGCATACAAGGTGATTATGATCGCTAAATATCGCTCTCGGGGGATCGGGTGTTGCGGCGCTCTGTCAGATTGCGGCCATCTTACTCTGCAGCTCACCACGCCCCCATGATACTACACTTTGCCCACCTCCTATTACACCACTGGAAGGTCGCAGAAATGGAATTTGCAGTCTTTTTACATTTCTGTAGCATTCTTAACTGCTCCAAATTAAGTGCTGCATTCAGTCTTCATGACTGACCTCTGTGTCGCCCATTACTTCCTCCATTACTTTCTACTAATACTCATGGTTTTCCTTACTTTTGCATTCAACACTTATTACAGACACAACAAATATGTCATGTGCATATAAGGGCATTTTGCTCTCTGCCCCACAGGGTTTGGGTTCTCCTCCCAGGGTGCTCTTTCACTCTATACTTAGTGAGGTTGCATGGAATTACCTCTCAACTCATGTTAACCACTGTGGCCACCACCTAACAGACCACCACTGCCCCAGGACATATGCATTTTCATTTAGCAGCACCATCTAACTCAAACCCCCAGATGGCTATACATCTAATCAAGTGCATTTGTCACCTTTTATCACATTGTGTATTATTATTATTATTATTAATGAATTGGGCTCGGTTTGGTTTGCAGAAGCTTTTGCAAACCCAGTGGGAAGTCCACAAACCCCAAACTTAGTGGTACACACCAATAAACTTTATAGGTATTTTTTCTGGCCTTTTTAAAGCTAATAGGCAATTACAGGGCTAGGGAGCTGGGTACTGCTATGGGGGACATGTGCCAAAATTGTTCAGCAAGGAGAAAGTATTTTCATGTAGATTAAAGGCTACAATTAAAGATACACAAATCCTTTAAACAACATGCTTGGCAAATGCCTTAAAAGTGCATGTGATGTTACAGAACAATACAATGTAGTTCTTTAATAGTAACAGAAAAAAAGCAAGGGGAAATGGCGTTTAGGTTAACCCCCCAAAAACTTTAACCAGACTCTTATACAGGCATGTATTCTCGTGGACAGGAATGGAAGGGAAGCAAGCATGCAGCACCTCCTTCACATACCAGGCCACATGCCTGTTAACATTGCAGACTCTGAAAGGGGGGAACAGCAAAGCCTCCTCCCCTTGTAAGGCACCTCATCCAAATGTTAAGAGACAAGGGTCTCTTCCCCACACCCTGTCCACAAAAAAGGATGTAGGAATTTGTTGAGGGACCTCTTTAGAATAAAGGGGACCCCAGATACTGGCCCTCTGGAAATGTTTCACTGCAGCCCAACAACGTTTTGCCAGCACCACTATGACCCAACGCCCAACGATGCTTCCCTACTACACTATTGCAGCTAAATGACAGATTCCTGGCTGCTAGAATATAAACAAACAACAGGGTAGCCTGGGTGACACCACTGAATATATTTGGTCATGACAAAATATGATCAAAGACACCACCTAGGATCTTTGCCACTGTGTTTACTTTACTGTAGAACTGCAGATCTGTCATTTATCAATGGGAATCATTGTCAGGCAAAAGGTCATCTTGGTGGTGGGGAAACATCATTGGGCAGTGGGTCAAAATTTATTTTGGTTTGTTTTTGAGTGGTGAATCATGATAATGGCAGGAAATACATAGCTAATAATACAAAAAACAAGATATTCATCAATATTTACCATAGGGAAACAAAAATTGGAGACGGAAGCGCCACTACCTAGCGCAATAAATGTGGTAGAGTGGGGTGTAGGCGTAAGAGTTGTACTCACCTGAGGCTGGGTGAGTATTCGCTTGTAATCGTCCGGTGGTGGTCAAGCGGATGGGGTGGAGTGGTGGTGGTAGTAGTCCCTCTTTTTCAGGGTGGCGTGGTGTTTCGACCCAGTAGGCAAATGGGGATACAAACACGAGGGGGTGAGGTATGCAATGGTGGGTGAAAAGGGGTGAGCTTCTGTAACTCACCGTGGGGATAGTGGAGGGCGACTCTCAACGATGACGGCGCGGCCTGTGTGGTGCCTGGGCGGTGGGCCTTGGAGTGGTCCTCGAGAGTCCTGGCATGGGTGGCCTCCGATGACAGGTGCTGTGGAGTGGTGGAGCGATGGGTGGTCCTAGATGGGGGAACTGAAGAGCGGTTGGAGGTGCTAGACTCCAGTGAACAGCTGGAGTGTAGGAGACACTCTGAGGATCCGAGCCCCTCACATCGGCTTGAAAAAGAAGTTAGGGAAACAAAAATTGGAGACGGAAGCGCCACTACCTAGCGCAATAAATGTGGTAGAGTGGGGTGTAGGCGTAAGAGTTGTACTCACCTGAGGCTGGGTGAGTATTCGCTTGTAATCGTCCGGTGGTGGTCAAGCGGATGGGGTGGAGTGGTGGTGGTAGTAGTCCCTCTTTTTCAGGGTGGCGTGGTGTTTCGACCCAGTAGGCAAATGGGGATACAAACACGAGGGGGTGAGGTATGCAATGGTGGGTGGAAAGGGTTGAGCTTCTGTAACTCACCGTGGGGATAGTGGAGGGCGACTATCAACGATGACGGCGCGGCCTGTGTGGTGCCTGGGCGGTGGGCCTTGGAGTGGTCCTCGAGAGTCCTGGCATGGGTGGCCTCCGATGACAGGTGCTGTGGAGTGGTGGAGCGATGGGTGGTCCTAGATGGGGGAACTGAAGAGCGGTTGGAGGTGCTAGACTCCAGTGAACAGCTGGAGTGTAGGAGACACTCTGAGGATCCGAGCCCCTCACATCGGCTTGAAAAAGAAGGTTTAACCTTTGAAACGCGTCGCCGTCAGCCCGGTCTCCACGGATCCTCAGAGTGTCTCCTACACTCCAGCTGTTCGGACACCGCTCGCTCCTCGACACCCGGCTCCAACCCCCGGCACTTCTGCCTATGACCTGCTCCCCACGTCTCACGCCGCTACACCCGCAACACAGGCTTCTCCAGCATACGCCTGCAGGTCACAGCTCCGTCGGGCTGCCCAAAAGCCCCAACGTGAATTCTCCGCCACTGAGACTGAACATTTCGGCACCTCCAACCGCTCTTCAGTTCCCCCATCTAGGACCACCCGTCGCTCCACCACTCCACAGCACCTGTCATCGGAGGCCACCCATGCCAGGACTCTCGAGGACCACTCCAAGGCCCACCGCCCAGGCACCACACAGGCCGTGCCATCATCGTTGAGAGTCGCCCTCCACTATCCCCACGGTGAGTTACAGAAGCTCACCCCTTTCCACCCACCATTGCATACCTCACCCCCTCGTGTTTGTATCCCCATTTGCCTACTGGGTCGAAACACCACGCCACCCTGAAAAAGAGGGACTACTACCACCACCACTCCACCCCATCCGCTTGACCACCACCGGACGATTACAAGCGAATACTCACCCAGCCTCAGGTGAGTACAACTCTTACGCCTACACCCCACTCTACCACATTTATTGCGCTAGGTAGTGGCGCTTCCGTCTCCAATTTTTGTTTCCCTACAGCACACGTGTTGGACACCCCGGTCCAGACAGAACGGAAGCCGCACACCTACGCCACCAACCCCCGCCCCCCGTACTTACACCCACCACACCACAAGCGCGAACCAGTGTACCTAACAAGTACTGCCCCCCTTCCTCCACATTTTCCCCGTACCTCTGTTAAGCGCCACACAAGGGGTATTTACCAACAAATGAAGATCCAATTTGTTGTGTAAAAAACAAGGCATATTTTATTTGTTTTACCACAATGTGATTTTATTAAAGGTTTTTTTTAATGTGTTTATTTACACTCACTTTTTCCGGGTTCTGATGTACCCCTGTTCTAATGCCCCTCAGATATCTGGTGCCTCTTATTCCAGATTTTGAAAAGCCCCCCCTATAAACCCACACATCCTTTTTTTGGGGGACAGGATGTGGAAAAGAGGCCAATGTTCCTCAACAGCATTTGAATGGGCTGCCTACTGCAGCTAAATCGCACTGAAAGCATGTATGCACTTTTTTTTTTTTAAATGGCATTGCACCACATATAGATTAACAGGTTATAATGCATTGCGGTGTGATACAATGCACATCTGCTGGCTAGGTGCTTTGGGGTGTAATTAAAAAATAATGGCATTGCAGCACACCTAACATTGCATTGCTCTCTTACACTGCAGATGTAGTGTTGTTTATACGCCTCTCTTCTCCCCTTTGTCCATTCACAGAATATGTGGTCATGATCATATTTGGTCATTGACATCACCCAGGATCCCCGTGGCTGTTCATTTGACAGCAATGCCATACATCTGTAATTTAGTGGCAGTAATTAAGCAATAACATTGTCAGGTGGAAGGTCATCATGGTGGTGATGAAACATTGTAGAACAGTGGGTCATTGCAATTGATGATGAATCACGTTTGACATGATTGATGATGTTTTTTTTAAAAAGGGAATAGACTACTGCAAGGTGTGGGTGTCTTTTTTACTTTTAACTCTTTGAGGGAATCAGTAAAGGGTACTAATGTATGCATGTACTTATTCCCTCGGGGGCAGACATTTAAGGGTCCTCTTTTTATAAAGGAGGCTTCTAGATTCCTTTAAATTCCCCCCTCAAACCCTAACATCCCCTTTGGCATTAGCTGTGGAAAAGAAACCCTAGTCTCTCAACACCTCAGCAATGGGACAAGGTGCCTTACAAGTGGAGGGAGGACTTGGAAGGTACTTCTGAATATTGAAAACATGTGATATTTGGTGT
The DNA here is from genome assembly GCF_000935625.1 of Nanorana parkeri. Lineage (NCBI taxonomy): Eukaryota > Metazoa > Chordata > Amphibia > Anura > Dicroglossidae > Nanorana > Nanorana parkeri. Next base: position 857,927 of record NW_017306956.1, on the reverse strand, counting down.
GGTTTAGGAAGGGGGATGCACACTTTCTGCCTTCCCTTTCCTAGCCACCCATGCTGCATGTCTAGATAAGGACCTGATTAGAATTTTAGGGGAACATCATGCCTTTTTTATTTAAAGGGGCAGTACACATTACAAATCAGCGCAGGGTTCCCCTTAAAATTGCAACTAGGCCAATATCAAAACATCGTGTGGGTGCTTTTATTTACTTTTAATTATTTGAGGGGATGGGTGAGGGGTATTAACCCCTCCACGCATTCCCCTGGGCATCTGGAGGCTCCCTTATTATAAGTGGGGCTTATAAGGCCCCCACAAACCCCCACATTGTCCACCCCAGTGTAGACAGACATGCACCCTGGGTGGCTAGGGAAGGGCAGTGAGCATGTGGCCCTTCCTCCCTGAACCACACCATGCCACATACCTTTCAACATGGGGGATACCTTGCAAGGCCCAGTCCCCCCTCCACTTACCCATTCCCACAAAGCGTTTAAAGTAAATAAAGGCACCCACACAATTGAAAGGTTCTTTATTGGCAATAAAATTGTAAATAATGCCCCCTATTGTAAATCCATTGTTAGTGAGGTTGTCCGAAAATGTAGGTCAATCACAATAACCCCCTGCCCAAATACCTTTCCCCACCACCATGATGACCCACTCTCCAATAACTTTGCCCTGCCTCACTATCACTGCATTTCCCCTAGTAAATCTGTAATGCAAATAACAATCCCCGGCATTCTGGGTGAAGACATTGACCAAATATGGCCAGTTTCTTCAGCAGTTTGTCAAACCACAAACAAATCTCATCCCTATGTACTACTTTCGATCTGTACATGTCTATGATAAGTCTTCTGGACCCACTCTCCTGTTTTGTTTTGTATACTCTGAGCAATCACTTAATGGCGATTCCCACAGTCTGTAAATAAATTCAACCCAGCATAAATGACCATGCTGTGGATTTATTTATAAATGCCCCTCTTTAAGAACTAGTAGCCAACACTTTGCATGGCAGCTGACTGTCAGTCTCAGCTGACAAGACAGCTTGGGTCCCCACTTGACCATTGGGAAACAATTGTCTCCAATTGTGTAATAACTAGAGAAGAATTGGAACCCAGTTAAATAATTGAAGTTCTTGGACAATTTAAAAAGCAAACTAGCAAATAGTTAGAGGGGGGTGGTGTTGGAAGGAAATCATTTTTTTTTACTGATCATCATTAAAAAAGTTAGTAGATACCTGTCCTTTTAGTGAAATCTAAAAAATATTCTTGGAAACACTAGATTAAAATATCACAATCATTTGCTATAACCACACTGAATCGAGTCATGTTCAATAGCAACCTATAGTTTAATATAACCTATATACAATGTATTAATATTTAGCATAGTATATTTTACTGCTAGAAATAAAAATGGCAAGCATTAATGACTACAAAGCTACAATTATGGGACTTTTTTATTTAATCCTTTTTCAGATCGTTATTTCAGATCATTACAAGGGGTACTGGTGCCCTCATCAGTTATGAGAAGCTAGTAAAATGAAACAAAAGGCACAAACACAGAAGAACCATTTCACATTCAAAAGCAGTTTCTATTGTCCCACAGATTATGCTGGATGGAAGCCATGGAAATAAGACTTAGCTCTTAATTTGAGGAATAATGTATGAAGCTTTAATAAACCAGTAATTTGCCAAGCACAAGTTATGGAAGGGAATGCAACAATTTCCTGAGTACTCTTCTAAAAATATTTTATTAATTAAAAATGTAAAGGCAAGTATCCAGTAAGTGTATTTCCACTTTGCAGTCAAATTTGAGAAAACCTCTCTATATGTTTATATGTAGCTATTAACACAGCATTCCTAAAATATATATATA